>NC_134836.1:72163826-72433089 GCF_004210375.1 Tachypleus tridentatus | reverse complement strand
AATTAAACACGTACTTGTCAAGTTACCTGATGTGTACTTTATACAGAAGTTAGTACAGACTTAATTCAATTAAACACGTACCTGTCAAGTTACCTGATGTGTACTTTATACAGAAGTTAGTACAGACTTAATTTCACGTACCTGTCAAATTAAACACTTAATTCAACGTTGTCAAGTTACCTGATGTGTACTTTATACAGAAGTTAGTACAGACTTAATTCAATTAAACACGTACCTGTCAAGTTACCTGATGTGTACTTTATACAGAAGTTAGTACAGACTTAATTCAATTAAACACGTACCTGTCAAGTTACCTGATGTGTACTTTATACAGAAGTTAGTACAGACATACTTCAATTAAACACGTACTTGTCAAGTTACCTGATGTGTACTTTATACAGAAGTTAGTACAGACATACTTCAATTAAACACGTACTTGTCAAGTTACCTGATGTGTACTTTATACAGAAGTTAGTACATTCATACTTCAATTAAACACGTACCTGTCAAGTTACCTGATGTGTACTTTAGACAGAAGTTAGTACAGACTTAATTCAATTAAACACGTACCTGTCAAGTTACCTGATGTGTACTTTATACAGAAGTTAGTACAGACTTAATTCAATTAAACACGTACCTGTCAAGTTACCTGATGTGTACTTTATACAGAAGTTAGTACAGACTTAATTCAATTAAACACGTACCTGTCAAGTTACCTGATGTGTACTTTATACAGAAGTTAGTACAGACTTAATTCAATTAAACACGTACTTGTCAAGTTACCTGATGTGTACTTTATACAGAAGTTAGTACATTCATACTTCAATTAAACACGTACTTGTCAAGTTACCTGATGTGTACTTTATACAGAAGTTAGTACAGACTTAATTCAATTAAACACGTACCTGTCAAGTTACCTGGTGTGTACTTTATACAGAAGTTAGTACAGACTTAATTCAATTAAACACGTACCTGTCAAGTTACCTGATGTGTACTTTATACAGAAGTTAGTACAGACTTAATTCAATTAAACACGTACCTGTCAAGTTACCTGATGTGTACTTTATACAGAAGTTAGTACAGACATAATTCAATTAAACACGTACCTGTCAAGTTACCTGATGTGTACTTTATACAGAAGTTAGTACAGACATAATTCAATTAAACACGTACTTGTCAAGTTACCTGATGTGTACTTTATACAGAAGTTAGTACAGATTAAACATACTTCAATTAAACACGTACCTGTCAAGTTACCTGATGTGTACTTTATACAGAAGTTAGTACAGACATAATTCAATTAAACACGTACCTGTCAAGTTACCTGATGTGTACTTTATACAGAAGTTAGTACAGACTTAATTCAATTAAACACGTACCTGTCAAGTTACCTGATGTGTACTTTATACAGAAGTTAGTACAGACTTAATTCAATTAAACACGTACCTGTCAAGTTACCTGATGTGTACTTTATACAGAAGTTAGTACAGACTTAATTCAATTAAACACGTACCTGTCAAGTTACCTGATGTGTACTTTATACAGAAGTTAGTACAGACTTAATTCAATTAAACACGTACTTGTCAAGTTACCTGATGTGTACTTTATACAGAAGTTAGTACAGACATAATTCAATTAAACACGTACCTGTCAAGTTACCTGATGTGTACTTTATACAGAAGTTAGTACAGACTTAATTCAATTAAACACGTACCTGTCAAGTTACCTGATGTGTACTTTATACAGAAGTTAGTACAGACTTAATTCAATTAAACACGTACCTGTCAAGTTACCTGATGTGTACTTTATACAGAAGTTAGTACAGACTTAATTCAATTAAACACGTACCTGTCAAGTTACCTGATGTGTACTTTATACAGAAGTTAGTACAGACTTAATTCAATTAAACACGTACCTGTCAAGTTACCTGATGTGTACTTTATACAGAAGTTAGTACAGACTTAATTCAATTAAACACGTACCTGTCAAGTTACCTGATGTGTACTTTATACAGAAGTTAGTACAGACTTAATTCAATTAAACACGTACCTGTCAAGTTACCTGATGTGTACTTTATACAGAAGTTAGTACAGACTTAATTCAATTAAACACGTACCTGTCAAGTTACCTGATGTGTACTTTAGACAGAAGTTAGTACAGACTTAATTCAATTAAACACGTACCTGTCAAGTTACCTGATGTGTACTTTATACAGAAGTTAGTACAGACATAATTCAATTAAACACGTACCTGTCAAGTTACCTGATGTGTACTTTATACAGAAGTTAGTACAGACTTAATTCAATTAAACACGTACCTGTCAAGTTACCTGATGTGTACTTTATACAGAAGTTAGTACAGACTTAATTCAATTAAACACGTACTGTCAAGTTACCTGATGTGTACTTTATACAGAAGTTAGTACAGACTTTATAATTCAATTAAACACGTACTTGTCAAGTTACCTGATGTGTACTTTATACAGAAGTTAGTACAGACTTAATTCAATTAAACACGTACCTGTCAAGTTACCTGATGTGTACTTTATACAGAAGTTAGTACAGACATAATTCAATTAAACACGTACTTGTCAAGTTACCTGATGTGTACTTTATACAGAAGTTAGTACAGACTTAATTCAATTAAACACGTACTTGTCAAGTTACCTGATGTGTACTTTATACAGAAGTTAGTACAGACATAATTCAATTAAACACGTACTTGTCAAGTTACCTGATGTGTACTTTATACAGAAGTTAGTACATTTCAATTAAACACGTACTTGTCAAGTTAGTACATTTATACTTCAATTAAACACGTACCTGTCAAGTTACCTGATGTGTACTTTAGACAGAAGTTAGTACAGACTTAATTCAATTAAAGACGTACCTGTCAAGTTACCTGATGTGTACTTTATACAGAAGTTAGTACAGACTTAATTCAATTAAACACGTACCTGTCAAGTTACCTGATGTGTACTTTATACAGAAGTTAGTACAGACTTAATTCAATTAAACACGTACCTGTCAAGTTACCTGATGTGTACTTTATACAGAAGTTAGTACAGATTCATATTCAATTAAACACGTACCTGTCAAGTTACCTGATGTGTACTTTATACAGAAGTTAGTACAGACTTAATTCAATTAAACACGTACCTGTCAAGTTACCTGGTGTGTACTTTATACAGAAATTAGTATAGACTTAATTCAATTAAACACGTACCTGTCAAGTTACCTGATGTGTACTTTATACAGAAGTTAGTACAGACTTAATTCAATTAAACACGTACTTCTCAAGTTACCTAATGTGTACTTTATACAGAAGTTAGTACAGACATACTTCAATTAAACACGTACTTGTCAAGTTACCTGATGTGTACTTTATACAGAAGTTAGTACAGACATACTTCAATTAAACACGTATCTGTCAAGTTACCTGATGTGTACTTTATACAGAAGTTAGTACTTGTCAAGTTACCTGATTACTTTATACAGAAGTTAGTATAATTCAATTAAACACGTACCTGTCAAGTTACCTGATGTGTACTTTATGTGTACTTTCAATTAAACACGTACCTGTCAAGTTACCTGATGTGTACAGAAGTTAGTACACTTAATTCAATTAAACACGTACCTGTCAAGTTACCTGATGTGTACTTTATACAGAAGTTAGTACAGACTTAATTCAATTAAACACGTACCTGTCAAGTTACCTGATGTGTACTTTATACAGAAGTTAGTACAGACTTAATTCAATTAAACACGTACCTGTCAAGTTACCTGATGTGTACTTTATACAGAAGTTAGTACAGTAATTCAATTAAACACGTACCTGTCAAGTTACCTGATGTGTACTTTATACAGAAGTTAGTACAGACATAATTCAATTAAAACGTACCTGTCAAGTTACCTGATGTGTACTTTATACAGAAGTTAGTACAGACTTAATTCAATTAAACACGTACCTGTCAAGTTACCTGATGTGTACTTTATACAGAAGTTAGTACAGACTTAATTCAATTAAACACGTACCTGTCAAGTTACCTGATGTGTACTTTATACAGAAGTTAGTACAGACATAATTCAATTAAACACGTACCTGTCAAGTTACCTGATGTGTACTTTATACAGAAGTTAGTACAGACATACTTCAATTAAACACGTACCTGTCAAGTTACCTGATGTGTACTTTATACAGAAGTTAGTACAGACATACTTCAATTAAACACGTACTTGTCAAGTTACCTGATGTGTACTTTATACAGAAGTTAGTACATTCATACTTCAATTAAACACGTACCTGTCAAGTTACCTGATGTGTACTTTATACAGAAGTTAGTACAGACTTAATTCAATTAAACACGTACCTGTCAAGTTACCTGATGTGTACTTTAGACAGAAGTTAGTACAGACTTAATTCAATTAAACACGTACCTGTCAAGTTACCTGATGTGTACTTTATACAGAAGTTAGTACAGATTTAATTCAATTAAACACGTACCTGTCAAGTTACCTGATGTGTACTTTATACAGAAGTTAGTACAGACTTAATTCAATTAAACACGTACCTGTCAAGTTACCTGATGTGTACTTTATACAGAAGTTAGTACAGACTTAATTCAATTAAACACGTACCTGTCAAGTTACCTGATGTGTACTTTATACAGAAGTTAGTACAGACTTAATTCAATTAAACACGTACTTGTCAAGTTACCTGATGTGTACTTTATACAGAAGTTAGTACAGACTTAATTCAATTAAACACGTACCTGTCAAGTTACCTGATGTGTACTTTATACAGAAGTTAGTACAGACTTAATTCAATTAAACACGTACCTGTCAAGTTACCTGATGTGTACTTTATACAGAAGTTAGTACAGACTTAATTCAATTAAACACGTACCTGTCAAGTTACCTGATGTGTACTTTATACAGAAGTTAGTACAGACTTAATTCAATTAAACACGTACCTGTCAAGTTACCTGATGTGTACTTTATACAGAAGTTAGTACAGACTTAATTCAATTAAACACGTACCTGTCAAGTTACCTGATGTGTACTTTATACAGAAGTTAGTACAGACATAATTCAATTAAACACGTACCTGTCAAGTTACCTGATGTGTACTTTATACAGAAGTTAGTACAGACATAATTCAATTAAACACGTACCTGTCAAGTTACCTGATGTGTACTTTATACAGAAGTTAGTACAGACATAATTCAATTAAACACGTACCTGTCAAGTTACCTGATGTGTACTTTATACAGAAGTTAGTACAGACTTAATTCAATTAAACACGTACCTGTCAAGTTACCTGATGTGTACTTTATACAGAAGTTAGTACAGACTTAATTCAATTAAACACGTACCTGTCAAGTTACCTGATGTGTACTTTATACAGAAGTTAGTACAGACTTAATTCAATTAAACACGTACCTGTCAAGTTACCTGATGTGTACTTTATACAGAAGTTAGTACAGACTTAATTCAATTAAACACGTACCTGTCAAGTTACCTGATGTGTACTTTATACAGAAGTTAGTACAGACTTAATTCAATTAAACACGTACCTGTCAAGTTACCTGATGTGTACTTTATACAGAAGTTAGTACAGACTTAATTCAATTAAACACGTACCTGTCAAGTTACCTGATGTGTACTTTATACAGAAGTTAGTACAGACTTAATTCAATTAAACACGTACCTGTCAAGTTACCTGATGTGTACTTTATACAGAAGTTAGTACAGACATATTCAATTAAACACGTAGTTACCTGATGTGTACTTTATACAGAAGTTAGTACAGACTTAATTCAATTAAACACGTACCTGTCAAGTTACCTGATGTGTACTTTAGACAGAAGTTAGTACAGACTTAATTCAATTAAACACGTACTTGTCAAGTTACCTGATGTGTACTTTATACAGAAGTTAGTACAGACATAATTCAATTAAACACGTACTTGTCAAGTTACCTGATGTGTACTTTATACAGAAGTTAGTACAGACATAATTCAATTAAACACGTACCTGTCAAGTTACCTGATGTGTACTTTATACAGAAGTAGTACAGACTTAATTCAATTAAACACGTACCTGTCAAGTTACCTGATGTGTACTTTATACAGAAGTTAGTACAGACTTAATTCAATTAAACACGTACCTGTCAAGTTACCTGATGTGTACTTTATACAGAAGTTAGTACAGACTTAATTCAATTAAACACGTACCTGTCAAGTTACCTGATGTGTACTTTATACAGAAGTTAGTACAGACATAATTCAATTAAACACGTACCTGTCAAGTTACCTGATGTGTACTTTATACAGAAGTTAGTACAGACATAATTCAATTAAACACGTACCTGTCAAGTTACCTGATGTGTACTTTATACAGAAGTTAGTACAGACATAATTCAATTAAACATGTCAAGTTATGATGTGTACTTTATACAGAAGTTAGTACAGACTTAATTCAATTAAACACGTACCTGTCAAGTTACCTGATGTGTACTTTATACAGAAGTTAGTACAGACTTAATTCAATTAAACACGTACCTGTCAAGTTACCTGATGTGTACTTTAGACAGAAGTTAGTACAGACTTAATTCAATTAAACACGTACCTGTCAAGTTACCTGATGTGTACTTTATACAGAAGTTAGTACAGACATACTTCAATTAAACACGTACTTGTCAAGTTACCTGATGTGTACTTTATACAGAAGTTAGTACAGACATACTTCAATTAAACACGTACTTGTCAAGTTACCTGATGTGTACTTTATACAGAAGTTAGTACAGACATACTTCAATTAAACACGTACTTGTCAAGTTACCTGATGTGTACTTTATACAGAAGTTAGTACAGACATACTTCAATTAAACACGTACCTGTCAAGTTACCTGATGTGTACTTTATACAGAAGTTAGTACAGACATACTTCAATTAAACACGTACCTGTCAAGTTACCTGATGTGTACTTTATACAGAAGTTAGTACAGACTTAATTCAATTAAACACGTACCTGTCAAGTTACCTGATGTGTACTTTATACAGAAGTTAGTACAGACTTAATTCAATTAAACACGTACCTGTCAAGTTACCTGATGTGTACTTTATACAGAAGTTAGTACATTCATAATTCAATTAAACACGTACTTGTCAAGTTACCTGATGTGTACTTTATACAGAAGTTAGTACAGACTTAATTCAATTAAACACGTACCTGTCAAGTTACCTGATGTGTACTTTATACAGAAGTTAGTACAGACTTAATTCAATTAAACACGTACCTGTCAAGTTACCTGATGTGTACTTTATACAGAAGTTAGTACAGACTTAATTCAATTAAACACGTACTTGTCAAGTTACCTGATGTGTACTTTATACAGAAGTTAGTACAGACATACTTCAATTAAACACGTACCTGTCAAGTTACCTGATGTGTACTTTATACAGAAGTTAGTACAGACATACTTCAATTAAACACGTACCTGTCAAGTTACCTGATGTGTACTTTATACAGAAGTTAGTACATTCATACTTCAATTAAACACGTACTTGTCAAGTTACCTGATGTGTACTTTATACAGAAGTTAGTACAGACATAATTCAATTAAACACGTACTTGTCAAGTTACCTGATGTGTACTTTATACAGAAGTTAGTACAGACTTAATTCAATTAAACACGTACCTGTCAAGTTACCTGATGTGTACTTTATACAGAAGTTAGTACAGACTTAATTCAATTAAACACGTACCTGTCAAGTTACCTGGTGTGTACTTTATACAAAAGTTAGTACAGACTTAATTCAATTAAACACGTACTTGCCAAGTTACCTGATGTGTACTTTATACAGAAGTTAGTACAGACTTAATTCAATTAAACACGTACCTGTCAAGTTACCTGATGTGTACTTTATACAGAAGTTAGTACAGACATACTTCAATTAAACACGTACCTGTCAAGTTACCTGATGTGTACTTTATACAGAAGTTAGTACAGACATAATTCAATTAAACACGTACTTGTCAAGTTACCTGATGTGTACTTTATACAGAAGTTAGTACATTCACACTTCAATTAAACACGTACTTGTCAAGTTACCTGATGTGTACTTTATACAGAAGTTAGTACAGACTTAATTCAATTAAACACGTACCTGTCAAGTTACCTGGATGTGTACTTTATACAGAAGTTAGTACAGACATAATTCAATTAAACACGTACCTGTCAAGTTACCTGATGTGTACTTTATACAGAAGTTAGTACAGACTTAATTCAATTAAACACGTACCTGTCAAGTTACCTGATGTGTACTTTATACAGAAGTTAGTACAGACTCATACTTCAATTAAACACGTACTTGTCAAGTTACCTGATGTGTACTTTATACAGAAGTTAGTACATTCATACTTCAATTAAACACGTACTTGTCAAGTTACCTGATGTGTACTTTATACAGAAGTTAGTACATTCATACTTCAATTAAACACGTACTTGTCAAGTTACCTGATGTGTACTTTATACAGAAGTTAGTACAGACATAATTCAATTAAACACGTACCTGTCAAGTTACCTGATGTGTACTTTATACAGAAGTTAGTACAGACTTAATTCAATTAAACACGTACCTGTCAAGTTACCTGATGTGTACTTTATACAGAAGTTAGTACAGACTTAATTCAATTAAAGACGTACCTGTCAAGTTACCTGATGTGTACTTTATACAGAAGTTAGTACAGATTTAATTCAATTAAACACGTACCTGTCAAGTTACCTGATGTGTACTTTATACAGAAGTTAGTACAGACATACTTCAATTAAACACGTACTTGTCAAGTTACCTGATGTGTACTTTATACAGAAGTTAGTACAGACTTAATTCAATTAAACACGTACCTGTCAAGTTACCTGATGTGTACTTTATACAGAAGTTAGTACAGACTTAATTCAATTAAACACGTACCTGTCAAGTTACCTGATGTGTACTTTATACAGAAGTTAGTACAGACTTAATTCAATTAAACACGTACTTGTCAAGTTACCTGATGTGTACTTTATACAGAAGTTAGTACAGACATACTTCAATTAAACACGTACTTGTCAAGTTACCTGATGTGTACTTTATACAGAAGTTAGTACAGACATACTTCAATTAAACACGTACTTGTCAAGTTACCTGATGTGTACTTTATACAGAAGTTAGTACATTCATACTTCAATTAAACACGTACCTGTCAAGTTACCTGATGTGTACTTTATACAGAAGTTAGTACAGACTTAATTCAATTAAACACGTACCTGTCAAGTTACCTGATGTGTACTTTATACAGAAGTTAGTACAGACTTAATTCAATTAAACACGTACCTGTCAAGTTACCTGATGTGTACTTTATACAGAAGTTAGTACAGACTTAATTCAATTAAACACGTACCTGTCAAGTTACCTGATGTGTACTTTATACAGAAGTTAGTACAGACTTAATTCAATTAAACACGTACCTGTCAAGTTACCTGATGTGTACTTTATACAGAAGTTAGTACAGACTTAATTCAATTAAACACGTACCTGTCAAGTTACCTGATGTGTACTTTATACAGAAGTTAGTACAGACATACTTCAATTAAACACGTACCTGTCAAGTTACCTGATGTGTACTTTATACAGAAGTTAGTACATTCATACTTCAATTAAACACGTACTTGTCAAGTTACCTGATGTGTACTTTATACAGAAGTTAGTACATTCATACTTCAATTAAACACGTACTTGTCAAGTTACCTGATGTGTACTTTATACAGAAGTTAGTACAGATATATTTCAATTAAACACGAACCTGTCAAGTTACCTGATGTGTACTTTATACAGAAGTTAGTACAGACTTAATTCAATTAAACACGTACCTGTCAAGTTACCTGATGTGTACTTTATACAGAAGTTAGTACAGATATATTTCAATTAAACACGAACCTGTCAAGTTACCTGATGTGTACTTTATACAGAAATTAGTACAGACTTAATTCAAATAAACACGTACCTGTCAAGTTACCTGATGTGTACTTTATACAGAAGTTAGTACAGACTTAATTCAATTAAACACGTACCTGTCAAGTTACCTGATGTGTACTTTATACAGAAGTTAGTACAGACTTAATTCAATTAAACACGTACCTGTCAAGTTACCTGATGTGTACTTTATACAGAAGTTAGTACAGACATACTTCAATTAAACACGTACCTGTCAAGTTACCTGATGTGTACTTTATACAGAAGTTAGTACAGACTTAATTCAATTAAACACGTACCTGTCAAGTTACCTGGTGTGTACTTTATACAGAAGTTAGTACAGACTTAATTCAATTAAACACGTACCTGTCAAGTTACCTGATGTGTACTTTATACAGAAGTTAGTACAGACTTAATTCAATTAAACACGTACTTGTCAAGTTACCTGATGTGTACTTTATACAGAAGTTAGTACAGACTTAATTCAATTAAACACGTACTTGTCAAGTTACCTGATGTGTACTTTATACAGAAGTTAGTACAGACTTAATTCAATTAAACACGTACCTGTCAAGTTACCTGATGTGTACTTTATACAGAAGTTAGTACAGACATACTTCAATTAAACACGTACCTGTCAAGTTACCTGATGTGTACTTTATACAGAAGTTAGTACAGACTTAATTCAATTAAACACGTACCTGTCAAGTTACCTGATGTGTACTTTATACAGAAGTTAGTACAGATTTAATTCAATTAAACACGTACCTGTCAAGTTACCTGATGTGTACTTTATACAGAAGTTAGTACATTCATACTTCAATTAAACACGTACTTGTCAAGTTACCTGATGTGTACTTTATACAGAAGTTAGTACAGACTTAATTCAATTAAACACGTACCTGTCAAGTTACCTGATGTGTACTTTATACAGAAGTTAGTACAGACTTAATTCAATTAAACACGTACCTGTCAAGTTACCTGATGTGTACTTTATACAGAAGTTAGTACAGATTTAATTCAATTAAACACGTACCTGTCAAGTTACCTGATGTGTACTTTATACAGAAGTTAGTACATTCATACTTCAATTAAACACGTACTTGTCAAGTTACCTGATGTGTACTTTATACAGAAGTTAGTACAGACATACTTCAATTAAACACGTACCTGTCAAGTTACCTGATGTGTACTTTATACAGAAGTTAGTACAGACTTAATTCAATTAAACACGTACCTGTCAAGTTACCTGATGTGTACTTTATACAGAAGTTAGTACAGACTTAATTCAATTAAACACGTACCTGTCAAGTTACCTGATGTGTACTTTATACAGAAGTTAGTACAGACTTAATTCAATTAAACACGTACTTGTCAAGTTACCTGATGTGTACTTTATACAGAAGTTAGTACAGACATACTTCAATTAAACACGTACTTGTCAAGTTACCTGATGTGTACTTTATACAGAAGTTAGTACAGACATACTTCAATTAAACACGTACCTGTCAAGTTACCTGATGTGTACTTTATACAGAAGTTAGTACAGACTTAATTCAATTAAACACGTACCTGTCAAGTTACCTGATGTGTACTTTATACAGAAGTTAGTACAGACTTAATTCAATTAAACACGTACCTGTCAAGTTACCTGATGTGTACTTTATACAGAAGTTAGTACAGACTTAATTCAATTAAACACGTACCTGTCAAGTTACCTGATGTGTACTTTAGACAGAAGTTAGTACAGACTTAATTCAATTAAACACGTACCTGTCAAGTTACCTGATGTGTACTTTATACAGAAGTTAGTACAGACATAATTCAATTAAACACGTACCTGTCAAGTTACCTGATGTGTACTTTATACAGAAGTTAGTACAGACTTAATTCAATTAAACACGTACTTGTCAAGTTACCTGATGTGTACTTTATACAGAAGTTAGTACAGACACACTTCAATTAAAGACGTACTTCTCAAGTTACCTGATGTGTACTTTATACAGAAGTTAGTACATTCATACTTCAATTAAACACGTACTTGTCAAGTTACCTGATGTGTACTTTATACAGAAGTTAGTACAGACTTAATTCAATTAAACACGTACCTGTCAAGTTACCTGGTGTGTACTTTATACAGAAGTTAGTACAGACTTAATTCAATTAAACACGTAATTGTCAAATTACCTGATGTGTACTTTATACAGAAGTTAGTACATTCATACTTCAATTAAACACGTACTTGTCAAATTACCTGATGTGTACTTTATACAGAAGTTAGTACAGACATAATTCAATTAAACACGTACCTGTCAAGTTACCTGATGTGTACTTTATACAGAAGTTAGTACAGACTTAATTCAATTAAACACGTACCTGTCAAGTTACCTGATGTGTACTTTATACAGAAGTTAGTACAGACTTAATTCAATTAAACACGTACTTGTCAAGTTACCTGATGTGTACTTTATACAGAAGTTAGTACAGACTTAATTCAATTAAACACGTACCTGTCAAGTTACCTGATGTGTACTTTATACAGAAGTTAGTACAGACATACTTCAATTAAACACGTACCTGTCAAGTTACCTGATGTGTACTTTAGACAAAAGTTTGTACAGACATACTTCAATTAAACACGTACTTGTCAAGTTACCTGATGTGTACTTTATACAGAAGATAGTACATTCACACTTCAATTAAACACGTACTTGTCAAGTTACCTGATGTGTACTTTATACAGAAGTTAGTACAGACTTAATTCAATTAAACACGTACCTGTCAAGTTACCTGATGTGTACTTTATACAGAAGTTAGTACAGACTTAATTCAATTAAACACGTACTTGCCAAGTTACCTGGTGTGTACTTTATACAGAAGTTAGTTCAGACATACTTCAATTAAACACGTACC
Organism: Tachypleus tridentatus; assembly: GCF_004210375.1. NCBI lineage: Eukaryota > Metazoa > Arthropoda > Merostomata > Xiphosura > Limulidae > Tachypleus > Tachypleus tridentatus. Next base: position 72,420,158 of record NC_134836.1, on the reverse strand, counting down.
TGTCAAGTTACCTGATGTGTACTTTATACAGAAGTAAGTACAGATTTAATTCAATTAAACACGTACCTGTCAAGTTACCTGATGTGTACTTTATACAGAAGTTAGTACAGACATACTTCAATTAAACACGTACTTGTCAAGTTACCTGATGTGTACTTTATACAGAAGTTAGTACATTCATACTTCAATTAAACACGTACTTGTCAAGTTACCTGATGTGTACTTTATACAGAAGTTAGTACATTCATACTTCAATTAAACACGTACTTGTCAAGTTACCTGATGTGTACTTTATACAGAAGTTAGTACATTTATACTTTAATTAAACACGTACCTGTCAAGTTACCTGGTGTGTACTTTATACAGAAGTTAATTCAGACATACTTCAATTAAACACGTACCTGTCAAGTTACCTGATGTGTACTTTAGACAGAAGTTAGTACAGACTTAATTCAATTAAAGACGTACCTGTCAAGTTACCTGATGTGTACTTTATACAGAAGTTAGTACAGATTTAATTCAATTAAACACGTACCTGTCAAGTTACCTGATGTGTACTTTATACAGAAATTAGTACATTCATACTTCAATTAAACACGTACTTGTCAAGTTACCTGATGTGTACTTTATACAGAAGTTAGTACAGACTTAATTCAATTAAACACGTACCTGTCAAGTTACCTGGTGTGTACTTTATACAGAAGTTAGTACAGACTTAATTCAATTAAACACGTACCTGTCAAGTTACCTGATGTGTACTTTATACAGAAGTTAGTACAGACTTAATTCAATTAAACACGTACTTGTCAAGTTACCTAATGTGTACTTGATACAGAAGTTAGTACAGACATACTTCAATTAAAGACGTACTTCTCAAGTTACCTGATGTGTACTTTATACAGAAGTTAGTACATTCATACTTCAATTAAACACGTATTTGTCAAGTTACCTGATGTGTACTTTATACAGAAGTTAGTACATTCACACTTCAATTAAACACGTACTTGTCAAGTTACCTGATGTGTACTTTATACAGAAGTTAGTACAGATATATTTCAATTAAACACGAACCTGTCAAGTTACCTGATGTGTACTTTATACAGAAATTAGTACAGACTTAATTCAATTAAACACGTACCTGTCAAGTTACCTGATGTGTACTTTATACAGAAGTTAGTACAGACTTAATTCAATTAAACACGTACCTGTCAAGTTACCTGATGTGTACTTTATACAGAAGTTAGTACAGACTTAATTCAATTAAACACGTACCTGTCAAGTTACCTGATGTGTACTTTATACAGAAGTTAGTACAGACATACTTCAATTAAACACGTACCTGTCAAGTTACCTGATGTGTACTTTATACAGAAGTTAGTACAGACTTAATTCAATTAAACACGTACCTGTCAAGTTACCTGATGTGTACTTTATACAGAAGTTAGTACAGACTTAATTCAATTAAACACGTACCTGTCAAGTTACCTGATGTGTACTTTATACAGAAGTTAGTACAGATTTAATTCAATTAAACACGTACTTGTCAAGTTACCTGATGTGTACTTTATACAGAAGTTAGTACAGACATACTTCAATTAAACACGTACCTGTCAAGTTACCTGATGTGTACTTTATACAGAAGTTAGTACAGACTTAATTCAATTAAACACGTACCTGTCAAGTTACCTGATGTGTACTTTATACAGAAGTTAGTACAGACTTAATTCAATTAAACACGTACCTGTCAAGTTACCTGATGTGTACTTTATACAGAAGTTAGTACAGACTTAATTCAATTAAACACGTACCTGTCAAGTTACCTGATGTGTACTTTATACAGAAGTTAGTACAGACTTAATTCAATTAAACACGTACCTGTCAAGTTACCTGATGTGTACTTTATACAGAAGTTAGTACAGACTTAATTCAATTAAACACGTACCTGTCAAGTTACCTGATGTGTACTTTATACAGAAGTTAGTACAGACTTAATTCAATTAAACACGTACCTGTCAAGTTACCTGATGTGTACTTTATACAGAAGTTAGTACAGACATACTTCAATTAAACACGTACCTGTCAAGTTACCTGATGTGTACTTTATACAGAAGTTAGTACAGACTTAATTCAATTAAACACGTACCTGTCAAGTTACCTGATGTGTACTTTATACAGAAGTTAGTACAGACTTAATTCAATTAAACACGTACCTGTCAAGTTACCTGATGTGTACTTTATACAGAAGTTAGTACAGATTTAATTCAATTAAACACGTACTTGTCAAGTTACCTGATGTGTACTTTATACAGAAGTTAGTACATTCATACTTCAATTAAACACGTACTTGTCAAGTTACCTGATGTGTACTTTATACAGAAGTTAGTACAGACATACTTCAATTAAACACGTACCTGTCAAGTTACCTGATGTGTACTTTATACAGAAGTTAGTACAGACTTAATTCAATTAAACACGTACCTGTCAAGTTACCTGATGTGTACTTTATACAGAAGTTAGTACAGACTTAATTCAATTAAACACGTACCTGTCAAGTTACCTAATGTGTACTTTATACAGAAGTTAGTACAGACATACTTCAATTAAACACGTACTTGTCAAGTTACCTGATGTGTACTTTATACAGAAGTTAGTACATTCATACTTCAATTAAACACGTACTTGTCAAGTTACCTGATGTGTACTTTATACAGAAGTTAGTACAGACTTAATTCAATTAAACACGTACCTGTCAAGTTACCTGATGTGTACTTTATACAGAAGTTAGTACAGACTTAATTCAATTAAACACGTACCTGTCAAGTTACCTGATGTGTACTTTAGACAGAAGTTAGTACAGACTTAATTCAATTAAACACGTACCTGTCAAGTTACCTGATGTGTACTTTATACAGAAGTTAGTACAGACTTAATTCAATTAAACACGTACCTGTCAAGTTACCTGATGTGTACTTTATACAGAAGTTAGTACAGACTTAATTCAATTAAACACGTACCTGTCAAGTTACCTGATGTGTACTTTATACAGAAGTTAGTACAGACATACTTCAATTAAACACGTACTTGTCAAGTTACCTGATGTGTACTTTATACAGAAGTTAGTACAGACATACTTCAATTAAACACGTACTTGTCAAGTTACCTGATGTGTACTTTATACAGAAGTTAGTACATTCATACTTCAATTAAACACGTACTTGTCAAGTTACCTGATGTGTACTTTATACAGAAGTTAGTACATTCATACTTCAATTAAAACGTACTTGTCAAGTTACCTGATGTGTGCTTTATACAGAAGTTAGTACAGACTTAATTCAATTAAACACGTACCTGTCAAGTTACCTGATGTGTACTTTATACAGAAGTTAGTACAGACTTAATTCAATTAAACACGTACCTGTCAAGTTACCTGATGTGTACTTTATACAGAAGTTAGTACATTCATACTTCAATTAAACACGTACTTGTCAAATTACCTGATGTGTACTTTATACAGAAGTTAGTACAGACATAATTCAATTAAACACGTACTTGCCAAGTTACCTGATGTGTACTTTATACAGAAGTTAGTACAGACTTAATTCAATTAAACACGTACCTGTCAAGTTACCTGATGTGTACTTTATACAGAAGTTAGTACAGACTTAATTCAATTAAACACGTACCTGTCAAGTTACCTGATGTGTACTTTATACAGAAGTTAGTACAGACTTAATTCAATTAAACACGTACCTGTCAAGTTACCTGATGTGTACTTTATACAGAAGTTAGTACAGACATACTTCAATTAAACACGTACCTGTCAAGTTACCTGATGTGTACTTTAGACAAAAGTTTGTACAGACATACTTCAATTAAACACGTACTTGTCAAGTTACCTGATGTGTACTTTATACAGAAGTTAGTACATTCACACTTCAATTAAACACGTACTTGTCAAGTTACCTGATGTGTACTTTATACAGAAGTTAGTACAGACATACTTCAATTAAACACGTACCTGTCAAGTTACCTGATGTGTACTTTATACAGAAGTTAGTACAGACTTAATTCAATTAAACACGTACCTGTCAAGTTACCTGGTGTGTACTTTATACAGAAGTTAGTACAGACTTAATTCAATTAAACACGTACCTGTCAAGTTACCTGGTGTGTACTTTATACAGAAGTTAGTACAGACTTAATTCAATTAAACACGTACTTGCCAAGTTACCTGGTGTGTACTTTATACAGAAGTTAGTACAGACTTAATTCAATTAAACACGTACTTGTCAAGTTACCTGATGTGTACTTTATACAGAAGTTAGTACAGACTTAATTCAATTAAACACGTATCTGTCAAGTTACCTGATGTGTACTTTATACAGAAGTTAGTTCAGACATACTTCAATTAAACACGTACCTGTCAAGTTACCTGATGTGTACTTTAGACAGAAGTTAGTACAGACTTAATTCAATTAAACACGTACCTGTCAAGTTACCTGATGTGTACTTTATACAGAAGTTAGTACAGATTTAATTCAATTAAACACGTACCTGTCAAGTTACCTGATGTGTACTTTATACAGAAATTAGTACATTCATACTTCAATTAAACACGTACTTGTCAAGTTACCTGGTGTGTACTTTATACAGAAGTTAGTACAGACTTAATTCAATTAAACACGTACCTGTCAAGTTACCTGATGTGTACTTTATACAGAAGTTAGTACAGACTTAATTCAATTAAACACGTACCTGTCAAGTTACCTGACGTGTACTTTATACAGAAGTTAGTACAGATTTAATTCAATTAAACACGTACTTGTCAAGTTACCTGATGTGTACTTTATACAGAAGTTAGTACATTCATACTTCAATTAAACACGTACTTGTCAAGTTACCTGATGTGTACTTTATACAGAAGTTAGTACAGACATACTTCAATTAAACACGTACCTGTCAAGTTACCTGGTGAGTACTTTATACAGAATTTAGTACAGACTTAATTCAATTAAACACGTACCTGTCAAGTTACCTGGTGTGTACTTTATACAGAAGTTAGTACAGACTTAATTCAATTAAACACGTACCTGTCAAGTTACCTAATGTGTACTTTATACAGAAGTTAGTACAGACATACTTCAATTAAAGACGTACTTCTCAAGTTACCTGATGTGTACTTTATACAGAAGTTAGTACATTCACACTTCAATTAAACACGTACTTGTCAAGTTACCTGATGTGTACTTTATACAGAAGTTAGTACAGACTTAATTCAATTAAACACGTACCTGTCAAGTTACCTGGTGTGTACTTTATACAGAAGTTAGTACAGACTTAATTCAATTAAACACGTACCTGTCAAGTTACCTGATGTGTACTTTATACAGAAGTTAGTACAGACTTAATTCAATTAAACACGTACCTGTCAAGTTACCTGATGTGTACTTTATACAGAAGTTAGTACAGACTTAATTCAATTAAACACGTACTTGTCAAGTTACCTGATGTGTACTTTATACAGAAGTTAGTACAGACATACTTCAATTAAACACGTACTTGTCAAGTTACCTGATGTGTACTTTATACAGAAGTTAGTACAGACATAATTCAATTAAACACGTACTTGTCAAGTTACCTGATGTGTACTTTATACAGAAGTTAGTACAGACTTAATTCAATTAAACACGTACCTGTCAAGTTACCTGATGTGTACTTTATACAGAAGTTAGTACAGACTTAATTCAATTAAACACGTACCTGTCAAGTTACCTGATGTGTACTTTATACAGAAGTTAGTACAGACATACTTCAATTAAACACGTACCTGTCAAGTTACCTGATGTGTACTTTATACAGAAGTTAGTACAGACATAATTCAATTAAACACGTACTTGTCAAGTTACCTGATGTGTACTTTATACAGAAGTTAGTACATTCATACTTCAATTAAACACGTACTTGTCAAGTTACCTGATGTGTACTTTATACAGAAGTTAGTACATTCATACTTCAATTAAACACGTACTTGTCAAGTTACCTGATGTGTACTTTATACAGAAGTTAGTACAGATATACTTCAATTAAACACGTACCTGTCAAGTTACCTGATGTGTACTTTATACAGAAATTAGTACAGACTTAATTCAAATAAACACGTACCTGTCAAGTTACCTGATGTGTACTTTATACAGAAGTTAGTACAGACTTAATTCAATTAAACACGTACCTGTCAAGTTACCTGATGTGTACTTTATACAGAAGTTAGTACAGACTTAATTCAATTAAACACGTACTTGTCAAGTTACCTGATGTGTACTTTATACAGAAGTTAGTACAGACTTAATTCAATTAAACACGTACCTGTCAAGTTACCTGATGTGTACTTTATACAGAAGTTAGTACAGATTTAATTCAATTAAACACGTACCTGTCAAGTTACCTGATGTGTACTTTATACAGAAATTAGTACATTCATACTTCAATTAAACACGTACTTGTCAAGTTACCTGGTGTGTACTTTATACAGAAGTTAGTACAGACTTAATTCAATTAAACACGTACCTGTCAAGTTACCTGATGTGTACTTTATACAGAAGTTAGTACAGACTTAATTCAATTAAACACGTACCTGTCAAGTTACCTGATGTGTACTTTATACAGAAGTTAGTACAGATTTAATTCAATTAAACACGTACTTGTCAAGTTACCTGATGTGTACTTTATACAGAAGTTAGTACATTCATACTTCAATTAAACACGTACTTGTCAAGTTACCTGATGTGTACTTTATACAGAAGTTAGTACAGACATACTTCAATTAAACACGTACTTGTCAAGTTACCTGATGTGTACTTTATACAGAAGTTAGTACATTCATACTTCAATTAAACACGTACTTGTCAAGTTACCTGATGTGTACTTTATACAGAAGTTAGTACAGACTTAATTCAATTAAACACGTACCTGTCAAGTTACCTGATGTGTACTTTATACAGAAGTTAGTACAGACTTAATTCAATTAAACACGTACCTGTCAAGTTACCTGATGTGTACTTTATACAGAAGTTAGTACAGACTTAATTCAATTAAACACGTACCTGTCAAGTTACCTGATGTGTACTTTATACAGAAGTTAGTACAGACTTAATTCAATTAAACACGTACCTGTCAAGTTACCTGATGTGTACTTTATACAGAAGTTAGTACAGACATACTTCAATTAAACACGTACTTGTCAAGTTACCTGATGTGTACTTTATACAGAAGTTAGTACATTCATACTTCAATTAAACACGTACTTGTCAAGTTACCTGATGTGTACTTTATACAGAAGTTAGTACATTCATACTTCAATTAAACACGTACTTGTCAAGTTACCTGATGTGTACTTTATACAGAAGTTAGTACATTTATACTTTAATTAAACACGTACCTGTCAAGTTACCTGGTGTGTACTTTATACAGAAGTTAATTCAGACATACTTCAATTAAACACGTACCTGTCAAGTTACCTGATGTGTACTTTATACAGAAGTTAGTACAGACTTAATTCAATTAAACACGTACCTGTCAAGTTACCTGATGTGTACTTTATACAGAAGTTAGTACAGATTTAATTCAATTAAACACGTACCTGTCAAGTTACCTGATGTGTACTTTATACAGAAATTAGTACATTCATACTTCAATTAAACACGTACTTGTCAAGTTACCTGGTGTGTACTTTATACAGAAGTTAGTACAGACTTAATTCAATTAAACACGTACTTCTCAAGTTACCTAATGTGTACTTGATACAGAAGTTAGTACAGACATACTTCAATTAAAGACGTACTTCTCAAGTTACCTGATGTGTACTTTATACAGAAGTTAGTACATTCATACTTCAATTAAACACGTACTTGTCAAGTTACCTGATGTGTACTTTATACAGAAGTTAGTACATTCACACTTCAATTAAACACGTACTTGTCAAGTTACCTGATGTGTACTTTATACAGAAGTTAGTACAGATATATTTCAATTAAACACGAACCTGTCAAGTTACCTGATGTGTACTTTATACAGAAATTAGTACAGACTTAATTCAAATAAACACGTACCTGTCAAGTTACCTGATGTGTACTTTATACAGAAGTTAGTACAGACTTAATTCAATTAAACACGTACCTGTCAAGTTACCTGATGTGTACTTTATACAGAAGTTAGTACAGACATACTTCAATTAAACACGTACCTGTCAAGTTACCTGATGTGTACTTTATACAGAAGTTAGTACAGACATACTTCAATTAAACACGTACCTGTCAAGTTACCTGGTGTGTACTTTATACAGAAGTTAGTACAGACTTAATTCAATTAAACACGTACCTGTCAAGTTACCTGATGTGTACTTTATACAGAAGTTAGTACAGACTTAATTCAATTAAACACGTACCTGTCAAGTTACCTGATGTGTACTTTATACAGAAGTTAGTACAGACTTAATTCAATTAAACACGTACTTGTCAAGTTACCTGATGTGTACTTTATACAGAAGTTAGTACAGACTTAATTCAATTAAACACGTACCTGTCAAGTTACCTGATGTGTACTTTATACAGAAGTTAGTACAGATTTAATTCAATTAAACACGTACTTGTCAAGTTACCTGATGTGTACTTTATACAGAAGTTAGTACAGACATACTTCAATTAAACACGTACCTGTCAAGTTACCTGATGTGTACTTTATACAGAAGTTAGTACAGACTTAATTCAATTAAACACGTACCTGTCAAGTTACCTGATGTGTACTTTATACAGAAGTTAGTACAGACTTAATTCAATTAAACACGTACCTGTCAAGTTACCTGGTGTGTACTTTATACAGAAGTTAGTACAGACTTAATTCAATTAAACACGTACTTGTCAAGTTACCTGGTGTGTACTTTATACAGAAGTTAGTACAGACTTAATTCAATTAAACACGTACCTGTCAAGTTACATGACTTGTACTTTATACAGAAGTTAGTACAGATTTAATTCAATTAAACACGTACTTGTCAAGTTACCTGATGTGTACTTTATACAGAAGTTAGTACAGACATACTTCAATTAAACACGTACCTGTCAAGTTACCTGATGTGTACTTTATACAGAAGTTAGTACAGACTTAATTCAATTAAACACGTACCTGTCAAGTTACCTGGTGTGTACTTTATACAGAAGTTAGTACAGACTTAATTCAATTAAACACGTACCTGTCAAGTTACCTGATGTGTACTTTATACAGAAGTTAGTACAGACTTAATTCAATTAAACACGTACTTGTCAAGTTACCTGGTGTGTACTTTATACAGAAGTTAGTACAGACTTAATTCAATTAAACACGTACTTGTCAAGTTACCTGATGTGTACTTTATACAGAAGTTAGTACAGACTTAATTCAATTAAACACGTATCTGTCAAGTTACCTGATGTGTACTTTATACAGAAGTTAGTTCAGACATACTTCAATTAAACACGTACCTGTCAAGTTACCTGATGTGTACTTTATACAGAAGTTAGTACAGACTTAATTCAATTAAACACGTACCTGTCAAGTTACCTGATGTGTACTTTATACAGAAGTTAGTACAGATTTAATTCAATTAAACACGTACCTGTCAAGTTACCTGATGTGTACTTTATACAGAAATTAGTACATTCATACTTCAATTAAACACGTACTTGTCAAGTTACCTGGTGTGTACTTTATACAGAAGTTAGTACAGACTTAATTCAATTAAACACGTACCTGTCAAGTTACCTGATGTGTACTTTATACAGAAGTTAGTACAGACTTAATTCAATTAAACACGTACCTGTCAAGTTACCTGATGTGTACTTTATACAGAAGTTAGTACAGATTTAATTCAATTAAACACGTACTTGTCAAGTTACCTGATGTGTACTTTATACAGAAGTTAGTACATTCATACTTCAATTAAACACGTACTTGTCAAGTTACCTGATGTGTACTTTATACAGAAGTTAGTACAGACTTAATTCAATTAAACACGTACCTGTCAAGTTACCTGGTGTGTACTTTATACAGAAGTTAGTACAGACTTAATTCAATTAAACACGTACCTGTCAAGTTACCTGATGTGTACTTTATACAGAAGTTAGTACAGACATACTTCAATTAAACACGTACTTGTCAAGTTACCTGATGTGTACTTTATACAGAAGTTAGTACATTCATACTTCAATTAAACACGTACTTGTCAAGTTACCTGATGTGTACTTTATACAGAAGTTAGTACAGACTTAATTCAATTAAACACGTACCTGTCAAGTTACCTGGTGTGTACTTTATACAGAAGTTAGTACAGACTTAATTCAATTAAACACGTACCTGTCAAGTTACCTGATGTGTACTTTATACAGAAGTTAGTACAGACTTAATTCAATTAAACACGTACCTGTCAAGTTACCTGATGTGTACTTTATACAGAAGTTAGTACAGACTTAATTCAATTAAACACGTACTTGTCAAGTTACCTGATGTGTACTTTATACAGAAGTTAGTACAGACATAATTCAATTAAACACGTACTTGTCAAGTTACCTGATGTGTACTTTATACAGAAGTTAGTACATTCATACTTCAATTAAACACGTACTTGTCAAGTTACCTGATGTGTACTTTATACAGAAGTTAGTACAGACATACTTCAATTAAACACGTACCTGTCAAGTTACCTGATGTGTACTTTATACAGAAGTTAGTACAGACTTAATTCAATTAAACACGTACCTGTCAAGTTACCTGGTGTGTACTTTATACAGAAGTTAGTATAGACATACTTCAATTAAACACGTACCTGTCAAGTTACCTGGTGTGTACTTTATACAGAAGTTAGTACAGACTTAATTCAATTAAACACGTACCTGTCAAGTTACCTGATGTGTACTTTATACAGAAGTTAGTACAGACTTAATTCAATTAAACACGTACTTGTCAAGTTACCTGATGTGTACTTTATACAGAAGTTAGTACAGACTTAATTCAATTAAACACGTACCTGTCAAGTTACCTGATGTGTACTTTATACAGAAGTTAGTACAGACTTAATTCAATTAAACACGTACTTGTCAAGTTACCTGATGTGTACTTTATACAGAAGTTAGTACAGACTTAATTCAATTAAACACGTACTTGTCAAGTTACCTGATGTGTACTTTATACAGAAGTTAGTACAGACATACTTCAATTAAACACGTACCTGTCAAGTTACCTGATGTGTACTTTATACAGAAGTTAGTACAGACATACTTCAATTAAACACGTACCTGTCAAGTTACCTGATGTGTACTTTATACAGAAGTTAGTACAGACTTAATTCAATTAAACACGTACCTGTCAAGTTACCTGGTGTGTACTTTATACAGAAGTTAGTACAGACTTAATTCAATTAAACACGTACCTGTCAAGTTACCTGATGTGTACTTTATACAGAAGTTAGTACAGATTTAATTCAATTAAACACGTACTTGTCAAGTTACCTGATGTGTACTTTATACAGAAGTTAGTACAGATTTAATTCAATTAAACACGTACTTGTCAAGTTACTTGATGTGTACTTTATACAGAAGTTAGTACAGACATACTGCAATTAAACACGTACCTGTCAAGTTATCTGATGTGTACTTTATACAGAAGTTAGTACAGACTTAATTCAATTAAACACATACTTGTCAAGTTACCTGATGCGTACTTTATACAGAAGTTAGTATAGACATACTTCAATTAAACACGTACCTGTCAAGTTACCTGATGCGTACTTTATACAGAAGTTAGTACAGAGATACTTCAATTAAACACGTACCTGTGAAGTTACCTGGTGTGTACTTTATACAGAAGTTAGTACAGACATACTTCAATTAAACACGTACCTATCAAGTTACCTGATGTGTACTTTATACAGAAGTTAGTACAGATTTAATTCAATTAAACACGTACTTGTCAAGTTACCTGATGTGTACTTTATACAGAAGATAGTACAGACATACTTCAATTAAACACGTACTTTTCAAGTTACCTGGTGTGTACTTTATACAGAAGTTAGTACAGACATACTTCAATTAAACACGTACTTGTCAAGTTACCTGATGTTTACTTTATACAGAAGTTAGTACATTCATACTTCAATTAAACATGTACCTATGAAAGAAGTTCCACGGCTGGCGAGATGCAAGAAGATCCATGAAAATATATCTTTGTAAGTTGTGTATGTTCCTTGTTTTAAAATTTTAATGGTTTAATCCAGGAAAGCGTGAAATATGTTCTCATTAACACACATTATGCTACACAAGAATGAATCAATCGACTTACTCTTTTCCATGTGTAAATATAAGCAATGTCCATCAATGTGTAGTCATCTCGCAACGACTCGTCGTAGTACATAATGTCTATCTGTAAAGATATTCATAACAATCAAAACTAAAACGACGATAAATTTTTGTACTGATCGTATAACTTCGAAACTAAAACTATGATGCACTGGTGAGCTAACGGTGAAACTTCAAAAAGTAAAACAACAACAACCTGGTACAGAGTTCCTCAAAAGGGGCACCGCGAGGTGACTTTAATTTTGAAATACAGCCTTTCACTGATTCTTTACTTCTGGTTACTTCAGTTTGAGAACCTTTGCCACAAGACGTTAACATCAATTAACAATAGAAATTGATTAGCTGAGGGCAATTTCTGGATGCGTGGATTTCTGTTATATACAAGGTTTTAGATTTCAATAAAGTTTACAGATTTTAAAAATTTGGTTAATAATTGAAAATATTTGTGCTGTTGTTAAGTATTTCAGTTGGGTTTCTGTCATGGTTTAGTGACGTAAACAACAACAATCAATACGCGATTGTGAAGCAGTTAAATTGTTACATGTGATTCTACGTTAAGCTATAATAACGAAACCTAATATCTGGAGCATTCTTTCTGTTACAACATGAGTCTCCAAAGATTATTTTTCACGACCATTTGTGAGACATGTAGTTGTTCTACTGGTATATGTGAGTTATTTTATCAAACAATAGTGCAATCAACAAGTTGGTGACCCAACCTATAGGACTATCACGTGCTGTGCAATCTACTCGCCTAGTCCTTAGGACTAGTGAATTGTGTTCATATATACATATATATATATATATCTTGAAGCTATAATACAAATAGTCGCTTAAGTAATATTAATTGTGTTAAAAACTAATAAATGTTAGCACAGAAGCACTTGAACACGATAGGGAGAGTTCCATCATACAACATTAACGTGATAAACATAAAATATGAATTTTATAAGAAAATTAACAATAGTAACAAAACAAAAATCTAACAACATGAACGTAACAAAAATCTAACAATATGAACGCAATAAAATATGTTTTTAGGGAAAAGTGTTTAAACTACAGAATGTTATTTTCGTGCATCAAGATAAAAGTTCTTGAATTCGTGTAGATTTCTGCAAACAGGCCAAGTTTTAAAAAGTGACGTATTACGTAGTGAATAACACTACAGACATTCTAAATTACAGGGTTTTTGGCTAATAAGACCTTTAGAAATAGGTCGTACATGTACCTGTGTTAACTGCCAGTTTTAACCCTAAAACTAATTGAAATATAATATACCTTGTTAACTACCAGTTTTAACTCTGAAACTAGTTGAAAGATAACGTACTTTGTTAAAAACCTGTATTATCCTAAAATATTTAAAACGTAACTTATATATCTTGTTAAAAGACCTGTATGATTTATCCTAAAACTAGTTAAATATGTTCGACGATCAAACTTTAACACCAAACCCTAAACTAAAACAAAACAGTGGACAACTTGAAGAACATTTATATTCAACTTTTATGGATCGGTTTTAAATACAGAAGTTGATAGAGTTATCGTATTTCAACACTGTGTTACGCCTGATTTATTATGTAACATAAAATTCAACTCTTATTTTAAAATTTTTGGCTACTTTTGGAAAGAATTCAGTGGACTTTAGTCTGAAATAGCTAAAGAAGCCCTAGTAAGTTTTTTCTTTGGGCAAAACTGTTTTAAACCTTTAATCTGAATTAACTATTGGTTTCAATTGTAAATATTTTAAAACTTGGATGTAAACCGTTTTCCTTTCATTCGAAATATTCTTACGTGTAACTGTTGAAACACAAACAAACATTTGTTTTGGAACACACACACAAGATACAGCTTTACTTCAACATAAAATAACAGTAAACTTTAAAAACATGCTGGTGTGGTCTACTCATACTTAAGTTTTAACACAGCATTAACAGTAGAGTGTTATCATAGTGTTGTTAGTTTGTTTATAATCGTGAAGTGTTATCATACAGTATTGTTAGTTTGTTTATAATGGTGAAGTGTTATCATACAGTATTGTTAGTTTGTTTATAATGGTGAAGTGTTATCATACAGTGTTGTCAGTTTGTTTATAATGGTGAAGTGTTATCATACAGTATTGTTAGTTTGTTTATAATGGTGAAGTGTTATCATACAGTGTTGTCAGTTTGTTTATAATGGTGAAGTGTTATCATACAGTGTTGTTAGTTTGTTTATAATGGTGCAGTGTTATCATACAGTATTATTAGTTTGTTTATAATGGTGAAGTGTTATCATACAGTGTTGTCAGTTTGTTTATAATGGTGAAGTGTTATCATACAGTATTGTTAGTTTGTTTATAATGGTGAAGTGTTATCATACAGTATTGTTAGTTTGTTTATAATGGTGCAGTTTTATCATACAGTGTTGTTAGTTTGTTTATAATGGTGAAGTGTTATCATACAGTATTGTTAGTTTGTTTATAATGGTGAAGTGTTATCATAGTGTTGTTAGTTTGTTTATAATGGTGAAGTGTTATCATACAGTGTTGTCAGTTTGTTTATAATGGTGAAGTGTTATCATACAGTATTGTTAGTTTGTTTATAATGGTGAAGTGTTATCATACAGTATTGTTAGTTTGTTTATAATGGTGAAGTGTTATCATACAGTATTGTCAGTTTGTTTATAATGGTGCAGTTTTATCATACAGTGTTGTTAGTTTGTTTATAATGGTGAAGTGTTATCATACAGTATTGTTAGTTTGTTTATAATGGTGAAGTGTTATCATAGTGTTGTTAGTTTGTTTATAATCGTGAAGTGTTATCATACAGTATTGTTAGTTTGTTTATAATCGTGAAGTGTTATCATACAGTATTGTTAGTTTGTTTATAATGGTGAAGTGTTATCATACAGTGTTGTCAGTTTGTTTATAATGGTGAAGTGTTATCATAGTGTTGTTAGTTTGTTTATAATCGTGAAGTGTTATCATACAGTATTGTTAGTTTGTTTATAATCGTGAAGTGTTATCATACAGTATTGTTAGTTTGTTTATAATGGTGAAGTGTTATCATACAGCGTTGTTAGTTTGTTTATAATGGTGAAGTGTTATCATAGTGTTGTTAGTTTGTTTATAATCGTGAAGTGTTATCATACAGTATTGTTAGTTTGTTTATAATCGTGAAGTGTTATCATACAGTATTGTTAGTTTGTTTATAATCGTGAAGTGTTATCATACAGTGTTGTTAGTTTGTTTATAATGGTGAAGTGTTATCATACAGTATTGTTAGTTTGTTTATAATGGTGAAGTGTTATCATAGTGTTGTTAGTTTGTTTATAATCGTGAAGTGTTATCATACAGTATTGTTAGTTTGTTTATAATGGTGCAGTTTTATCATACAGTGTTGTTAGTTTGTTTATAATGGTGAAGTGTTATCATACAGTATTGTTAGTTTGTTTATAATGGTGAAGTGTTATCATAGTGTTGTTAGTTTGTTTATAATCGTGAAGTGTTATCATACAGTATTGTTAGTTTGTTTATAATCGTGAAGTGTTATCATACAGTATTGTTAGTTTGTTTATAATGGTGAAGTGTTATCATACAGTGTTGTCAGTTTGTTTATAATGGTGAAGTGTTATCATACAGTGTTGTTAGTTTGTTTATAATGGTGCAGTGTTATCATACAGTATTATTAGTTTGTTTATAATGGTAAAGTGTTATCATACAGTGTTGTCAGTTTGTTTATAATGGTGAAGTGTTATCATACAGTATTGTTTATTTACATTGTTTATTGTTCATTTACAGTTGCACTAGGTTAACGTGATTGAAACAAGACGAACCATGAAGATGACAGATATCTCGATATAAGAGTGGAAGATAAACACCATTGTGTATAGACAGAACTACGAGAAACATGAGAAAACATGACATATAGGTTGGATGTGATACCAACATTGACATGTGTCGAAGAACTTGAATATATTAAGAAATATGGGAATACATTCATCAATATATATAAATAATTACAAATAAAACATTCATTTATACTGCTCCTAACTACATTAATATCATACAATCCATTTTACGATTTGTACCGTTAAAACGTTTGGGGAAAGAACGTTATTACAGCACGTGGCATCACGCGATGATTTTCATCTAAAAATAATGTTACACATTTTTTTCGATATTTGTTTACATTTCACGCATATTATTCTCTTTAAATACAGTTTAATCTCGTTACGTGAGACTTGTGAAATGTGTATACCACAGTTTTTACCAATAAAGGATTGTAAAAAAATGAAATTAAAAAAAAAAAGAGACACGTGCCAAACACGGGAGTGCGTGTTGATTCACGCGGTAAGACTGCAGCTACCACGCCCCCTCTCCCTTATATCCCTTACATACGGAAGGGGTCGCCCCGCCCTATCTGTGTGCCCGTCTACACCCTCAGCTCGACTGGTGCAATCAAAAGTCGACGAATGCTACCAATAGCGATTGGTTATTAATAGCGTAAGCTTTAAATAATGGCTATATATTTAACATAATTATATTGTTTGATGGGTTTTTTTTGGCCACTCTGGTTCCCATATTTTTGTAACTCATTGGTGAGTTATGTTATTTTTATTTGGAAAAAGAAGGCGCAAACAAGTACATGTTCTCCAAATAAAAATACGGGGTTATACAATGCATAAACTTACAACCAGAACTAATTTATATACCTGCAATGGTGTTGACTCACGTGCTATTCAGGTCTTACACTCATAACGTACTTTTGATTTGAAACCTACGTTATAGGTTATTTCAATACAATTAATACATTATTGTTTTACATCCAACAAACAGCATTAACTTACATGATGTTATTGTTAGGAATTATATCATGTCATTGTTTGTGCAAGTAAGAGATGTTATAATATGACTTATTATAACGTTATCGAAGGGTTATTAATTTAACAACGTGCTAATATATATAAATTATCTTTTATAACTAAAGTGGAAAATATTATCTGATATTAGACAGCTAAAACTAATTTGTATAGTAATTTTCGATGACGTGGAACCACTGATGCATGTTGGGTATTTAGTAAATACAAAGGAAACGTATTAGATTCCAAAGTGGCGCGAGCAACGTTTACAAAAATGAATTTATGAGGGAGTCCCCCGATGGTACTGCGATAAATCTATGGACTTTCAACGCTAAAATCCTGGATGTGATCCCCGCGGTAAATACAGCAGATAGCTAAACATGCCTTTGCTATAAAACAAACACAGGCTTCACTAACGCTCTGGCTTCATGGTTAGTTTTCTTATATTACGGATGGTTTGTTGTTTTTCGAGCACGTGATCAAATCTTGTATCAAATACAACTATGGATATGATCTTATACAAAAGTAATTGGCCACAACGTGGTTAGCTTTTAAATACCAAAATATATCAGGAATAACTTCCTTGTTAGGCTTAAACAATTTTCGCAAAAATTAAATACTTCTCGCTTATTTACAACAATAAGTATTGTGTGTCTACATTGTATGATTACGTATAATTCTGAGAAAACACACACACATTTCCCAATACATCCATTCTCTTCAAGCGTTTAGAGATATTGATCTATCATTTGAACACACGTGCGACATACTGCAATGATCAGCACTTCGCAAATCGGGAAGGAAAGCTACACGATGGACATCGTTTCGTTGTGAAGTCAGCTGTGAATCAATCATCTTTTTATAGGCTAGCGGCTTTTCTTTTCAGTAGATAATTAATCTTAATAACAAACCAGCCCAAAGAAGACATACGACATCTAAAACAAGTACTACTGTTACACGGCAAGCAAATGTAATAGAGTTTTTGCTTTCTGATTTTCTTAACTATAGGGTTAACAATCGGACCAGTAGCATTTTATAAATTGTTTGTTTGAGGGCAAGGCCACGTTGAGTAATCTGACGTGTCCCCTGAGAGACATCGAGCCCCAGATATTAGCATTGTAAGTTCGTAGAGTTACTGCTGTCGCATCAGGAGATAATTTTAGAATGTATATATGTTTACATGTGTGATATCAGTGAAAATGATATAAAACACAAACGATAGGAATAAGTGAGTTGACCAGACATTCTTTCCTTACCCCAAAACATACTTTGAATGTCCAATTATACATATAAATGTATAGACATACAATTATATTCAACCGTGTATCTATTGTGAAAAATTCTATACGTGCACAGTCGATATTATAAAGTAAAGTTATTGAAAAATTTGAATTTTATTATCCTTACAAACGACCCCCGCCCCCAGACGACTTTTCTTCATGAACAGACTATAGTTGTTATATAGCTAGACGGACAGACACACAACTTTTCTTCATGAACAAACAATACGTGTTTTACAGCTAGACGGACAGAGAGACGACCTTTCTTCATGAACAAACCAATACATTGCTGGTCAAAATCTTAAGGCCAATGAACATAAAGAAAAAATATGCATTTTGCGTTGTTAGACTCAACCACTTATTTGAGTAGAGCTTCGAAAGATGAAAATAAGAAAAGGGAAAATAAAAATAAAAAACTTTTTAGCATTTAACAGGGAAAATGTGAACATTATGAAATTAGCCTAAATACTAGCTGGTCAAAAGTTTAAAACCATACTGAAACGAGGCGTTAATCGGTAAACACGTAAATAAATTTAGTTATTTGTGTTGAAGCATTAGCGTTGTCAACCCACTGACATCTCCTGTGTTACATTGGGTAAAAACATGGCAGAGGCTAAAACGTTGACAGAATTTGAACGTGGCAGAATTGTCCAGCTACAAAAGCAAGATCTCTCAACGTGCCGTTGAGATTGGACGTAGTAAAACTGCTGTTGCAAATTTCTTAGAAGACCCTGAGGGATACGGAACGAAAATTTCAAGTGGTTGGCCTAAGAAAATTTTGCCGGCGTTAAGCAGAAGGATTCGAAGGGTTGTCCGGCAAAATACCAGCCGATCGTCGAACCAGATTAAGGCCCTTACGGACGCAGAATGCAGCTCAAGAAGAATAAGACGGCATCTACGAGAGAAAGGCTTTAAGAACCGTAAACGTCTTCAAAGGCCACGCCTCTTTCCACACCACGAAACAGCTCGGTTAAACTTTGCTGAGAAGCACCATACATGGGACGTAGAAAAATGGACGAAGGTTTTTGATGAGAAAAAATTTAATATGGATTGTCCAGATGGCTTCCAACGTTACTGGCACGATAAGGATATCCCACCGAAGACATTTTCTACACGACACAGTGAAGGAGGTTTCATCATGATCTGGGGTGCTTTCTCCTTCCATGGAACAATGGAGCTTCAGGTTACACAGGGGTGTCAAACAGCAGCTGGCTACATTGGCATGTTGGAGAGAGCATCCTTACTGACTGAAGGCTCTTGCTTGTGTGGAAATGACTGGATCTTTCAGCAGGACAACGCTGTAATCCACAATGCCCGCAGGACAAAGGACTTTTTTCATGGCGAATAACGTGATTCTTTTGGACCATCCAGCGTGTTCGCCCGAACTAAACCCTATTGAATATGTTTAGGGGTGGATAGCAAAGAAAGTCTATAGAAATGGACGTCAATTCAAAACAGTGCATGATCTTCGTGAAGCTATCTTTACCACTTGAAATAACATTCCAGCCAGCCTTCTGTAAACGCTTATATCGACCATGGCAAAGTGAATGTTTGAAGTTATTCGCAATGACGACCGTGCAACTCACTACTGATACCTCTTGTTGGGCATTTCCTACCCTGTTTAGAACTTCTTTTTGTATGGTCTTAAACTTTTGACCAGCTAGTATTTAGGCTAATTTCATAGTGTTCACATTTTCCCTATTAAATGCTAAAAAAGTTTTTATTTTTATTTTCCCTTTTCTTATTTTCATCTTTCGGAGCTCTACTCAATTAAGTGGTTGAGTCTAACTACGCAAAATGCATATTTTTTTCTTTATGTTCGTTGGCCTTAAGGTTTAGCAAGCAATGTATAAGGTGCGTGTGATGATATATCAAGGAAACTGTCGATTAACCGAAGTTTGAAGTATAGAAAAAACAAGATAATGCAGAGAACGCTAGAATATTAAAACAGCTTCAACAGACTGACATAAACCACGATATTAGTCAAAAATCTAAATCCTTATATCGTAAATTCTGAGGTAATCTTTACCGGATTTGACAAAATTTTTACAGAGTATACAATCAATGTTTTTACAATGTGAAAAAAACAGTGATTTGACAAAATGTTTATAGTGTATGAAACTAGTGACTTGACAAGGTTTGTACAGAATATAAAACCAGTGGTTTAACGAGGTTATTACAACATATAAAACCAGCGACTTGACAACGTTATTACAATGTATAAAACTAATAACTTAACGAGGTTTGTGCAGAGTATAACACCAGTGACTTGACAAGGCTTGTGCAGAGTATAACACCAGTAAATTATACCATATGATGATTCTATTTATAACAGTCCCTCGGTAGGAAAGCGGTAAGTTTTCAGATTTGCGACTCTCAAGTTAGAAAACACACGATATTTACAACAAAATAATGAAAAACTTAAATGCTCTTGAATGATCTTTTGTATTTCACTTTCAATATTTATAACTTTATCTCAGTTCAAACGTGTGTTTAAAGAAAAGTACTGAAGGAAACACAAACCAAGACAGCTGGTATTAAAATAAAATAGAAAGTGACTCCTCAGATTATCTTCAGGTTAACAAAGACAGGTTGGATGTAATAAATATCGTTTGTTCTACTGATGATTTAAGTTTCTTAGTTTCGTTAGGATCACACGAGCGTGTAAGGGTTAAAAGTGGCGTAATGTAGGTAAGTTCAGGCGTAATAGAGTTTAAGCAGATAACACAGAACACAAAGAAGCACTATCGACTTGCACATCTCGTATCCACACCAGATGTCTCGAGATGCATTTTTATTTCAAGTGGGTTTCTCGTCATTACGAAACCTATCAACTATGTTTTCACCAGTACTACAAGTTGTAGTTCTTTTCGAACTGTTTGTTAGGTATAATAACTTTATAATTTCAATGCACAATACTTCCATGCTAATTTTAAAAACTGATTTCGATAAGCCTGAAGTACTTTAAAAAAGTCACATAAAGGAGTCTATAATTTTCTACTTATAACTTGGAACTTAAATTTTCTTCGCGTGACCATCGTGAAGTCATTAATTTACAAAGTGGATAAGCTTAGCCATCTGAACATTTTAAGAGAGTCCAAAAACAAGTCTTTTGATTCTCGATTTTATGAGCGGTAAAACTTTTAAAATGACTGTTGGCGGAAGGTGTTTTATTGTTTATTTTAAAAATTGTGTACCAAGTTCGTTAAGTAACAGTTTTTAATTGTGTTTTCACACATTAAACGATGCTCAGAAACTTAATTTGTGCAACGTTCTCGTACAGATGTTGAATGGGTTACATTGAAACGTGTTTGAATATACAAACGGCGCACATGACATGAAAATCACAACCGGTGTAAAGTTGCGGTGTAACAGGTGTATCAAAACTACATTTTGTAAGTGTCTGGTGTTTCATAGGTAATTTTGATATCACCAAAAATTCATTGTAGTTGATAGACTATGTGTTCGGGTCAGAGAACTTCCGAGACAGCGATAGCCTATATAATGTAATGCACTTGGAAACAAAAAATTATGGATCATCTTGAAAACGAGGACTATTCATACACATACCTGTAACAAGTCGTACATAAGTCGCGGTAATCAATGTGTGGCTTTTTCTAATAGGTGAATATCCACGAACACAACAGTGATAATAGTTTGTTTTTTTGTTTTTGAATTTCTCGCAAAGTTACTCGAGGGCTATCTGCGCTAGCCGTCCCTAATTTTGCAGTGTAAGGCTAGGGGAAAGGCACCTAGTCATCACCACCCACCGCCAACTCTTGGGCTACTGTTTTACCAACGAATAGTGGAACTGACCGTCACATTATAACTCATTACATACCGTGAACAGTACGCCTACTGACTGCCAGTTTGATAATGCGCTCACAGCTTAAAGCGCGTGAGCGGGTTCATTGGTATGTCATGGGCTCGAACACTGGACTGTTCGATTCGCCGCCTTCCAGCAAGCCAATCACCAAGCCACGCCTTATCCGACGAGTGTAATACGAATCTTATTACTTAAAAAGTGTAAAGATTACGTAGCGACGTAATTAAACATTATATTTATAATTACAGTACTGGTGGTATAGCAATGATGATTCTGTTTGAGTCTTTTTTTCTTTTTTTCAGAATTTCAAGTAAAGTTACAAGGGGACTATTTAGTCTTCAACTAATACGCTATAGAGGGAAGGATTTGGTTTGTTTTCAATTTCGAGTAAAGTTATACGAGGGCTATCTGCACTAGCCGTCCTTAATTTAGCAGTGTAAGAGTAGAGGGAAAGTAGCTAGTCATCACCACCGGCCGCTATCTCTCGGGCTACTCTTTTACCAACGAATAGTGGGATTAACCGTAACATTATATCGCCCCCACGGCTGAAAGGGCGAGCATGTTTGGTGCGACGGGGATTCGAACCCACGACCCTCGGATTACGAGTCGAAGAGAGAAGGAACGCAGCTAGTTAACTGTACATACATTCAAATCTTAGGACAGTTTTATCTGACTAAGTATTGTGATGTAACAAGTATTGTTATAGTGCATCAAAGCCAAAACAAAGTGCGGACGTTTTTTTCGCAATAAGACACGAAACGTGAGTCATCGGATTTAGAGTCTGAGCACGCTAACCATTTGGCCACGCGTGCCCCAGATGTTTTCAAATCTAACGGATTCCTTCTTCAGTGTTAATGGTTGTTTATACCTTAAGGTTATGCTACATGTATAAAATTACCTCTTTTCCTACTAAGCTACTGTAGTTATTTCACTGTACAAATAGTTGTTACATATATAAGTTATTTCCTGATATACAGCGACTCCCTACAGTAAGAAATGGGTCGTTGAACTAAATTCAATATTTATAAAGAACCCGAGGATGTACCTTTTAATACTTCGGAAACATATTTGTTTGTTTGCAGTTAAGCACAAACCTACACAAGGGGCTATCAGTACTCTGCCCACCACGAAACCCGATATCTAGGGGCATAAGTTCGCAGACATGCCGCTGTGCCACTAGGGGACACTTCACAAACAAGTGTAAACAGGTTAAGGACTGACCTGTACCTAAAATGTTATGTTTTATTCAACATATTAATGACTAGTTACAAATGAAATAAGATATTAAGACAGCAAGAAATGAACGTTTATTTTTTATAAAGACATATCACGATACGACCTGAAGTTATGTTATGTATAAATTATGTGTTGCTTAGAGATATTCAAGATATTTGAATTACGGTCATGCATTGTTTTAAAGTACTCACACAGTATGAAACAACATTACGTAGTGTTTCAGGCATATTCAGCAGTTTGAATTAAAATTCTATATTTTCTTAGTTTCAGCTCATCTCGACAGTAAGAAATAAGGCTACCTATTGTTGTGATGGTGCACGATTTGATCAATACTAGCTTCGAGCGATCTTACATGTTAACAATAAATAAATAACATGTTTCGCTATATGGCACTAGCAGGGTGTGTGTTTTTAAATCAGAATTGTATGTTTCACGGAAGTGTCTGGAAAAGATGAGATTTCTACAAAATATAACAAAAAACATTGTATGTCAAGAAACTGATGGTTGTGCTATATTAGAAAGGATACACTTAACTGATGGTTGTGATATATTAGAAAGAATACACTTAACTGATGGTTGTGCTATATAAGAAAGGATACACTTAACCTGATGGTTGTGCTATATTAGAAAGAATACACTTAACCTGATGGTTGTGCTATATAAGAAAGGATACACTTAACTGATGGTTGTGTTATATTAGAAAGGATACACATAACTGATGGTTGTGATATATTAGAAAGAATACACTTAACTGATGGTTGTGCTATATAAGAAAGGATACACTTAACCTGATGGTTGTGCTATATTAGAAAGAATACACTTAACCTGATGGTTGTGCTATATAAGAAAGGATACACTTAACTGATGGTTGTGTTATATTAGAAAGGATACACTTAACTGATGGTTGTGCTATATAAGAAAGGATACACTTAACTGATGGTTGTGCTATATAAGAAAGGATACACTTAACTGATGGTTGTGCTATATAAGAAAGGATACACTTAACCTAATGGTTGTGCTATATAAGAAAGGATACACTTAACTGATGGTTGTGCTATATAAGAAAGGATACACTTAACCTGATGGTTGTGCTATATAAGAAAGGATACACTTAACCTGATGGTTGTGCTATATAAGAAAGGATACACTTAACTGATGATTGTGCTATATAAGAAAGGATACACTTAACCTGATGGTTGTGCTATATAAGAAAGGATACACTTAACTGATGGTTGTGCTATATAAGAAAGGATACACTTAACTGATGGCTGTGCTATATAAGAAAGGATACACTTAACTGATGGCTGTGCTATATAAGAAAGGATACACTTAACTGATGGTTGTGCTATATAAGAAAGGATACACTTAACTGATGGTTGTGCTATATAAAAAAAATATACCATTAACCTGATGGTTGTGATATATAAGAAAGGCCACACTTAACTGATGGTTGTGCTATTTTACAAAGGATACACTTAACTGATGGTTGAGGCATATAAGGAAAACCAAATTTAATTTACAGTTGTGATACATAAGAAAGGCCACACTTAACTGATTGTGATATATAAGGAAGGCCACACTTAACTGACGGTTGTGACATATTTTAAACAAACCTGATACACTCACCAGGTACCTTTGACCTAAACTGTACTTCATCGTGACAAACTTCTTCAGGTGAGCCACCGTTACTGCTGCTGGACAGCGAAGAAACCGTCGTTTCGATTTCTGCAACAAATCAAATTTATGCCAGAGTTACTAATAGAACACAGCAAATCGTAAGTATTCCTGCAAGTCCATTAACCTCTGTTTTTATTAAGAAAAGACTGAGGTCAAATCATAATGTATTTCCTATTATTTTCCCACCCGTATTTTTCTAATTAATGTTGATTAAAACCTATATTGTTATTTAAAAAAATACTAAAGTCAAAGTATAATTTATCCCCGTATTGTTTTCTCACTCGTTTTTGGAAATAACGTTCAATACAGGTTGTACAGATATAATCGCTCTTTATAGCTGGTAGTTTCCATCTTCTGTTCCGTTTGAGCGCACTCATGGTTACGACAGCTGCGATTAGATTTTAGTTGTGAACTTGGTTGGATTTAACAGCTGAAACTTGATTTTAGTTGTGAACTTGTTTGGATTTAACAGCTGAAACTTGATTTTTAGTCGTGAACTTGTTTGGATTTAACAGCTGAAACTTGATTTTAGTCGTGAACTTGTTTGGATTTAACAGCTGAAACTTGATTTTAGTCGTAAACTTGGTTGGATTTAACAGCTGAAACTTGATTTTAGTTGCAAAACAGACAGGACTTAACACTCTGATACTACTATGAAGACATCGCAGTCAAACCGACAGTCAAACCGTCTCATCAGCCATACATCAACAAATTATATTTTTTTCCATTGCAATAAATATAGGTCGAACAAAATAATGGAAGTACGCCACCTTTAAACTTCGAGTTTATGTATCTTTAAGGGAAAAAAATGTAATGAATGTCTTAACTGTATATTAAAACTTGTCTGTATAACTGTAGTATATCGGGGTTTCTACAAAAAAAAGGTTCTAAAAATGTCAAGCTAAACAGTTCTGACAGGTTACCACGAAGACTTGTTTATAGGTGAATGTCTAGTTGTATTTTCAATGAAAGGAACAGTGTCAAAAGTTATGTCAAGATGGATATCGAAGAACCAGACCACATCACACAACCATAATAGTGGTCGAGAAACTAAACAGATCGTGATAGACGAAAATGTTAACACGAAAACAAAAGACTAAAACGTTAAAGTCTGCACAGAACTTATTAACATTACCTATAGCAACGATCCTCTGTTCAAAACAACTAATTAGATACCATGGTATGTCTACAGTATAAAACAAACCTATGAAACACCAAGAAATGTAGAAACCAAAGACAAATAGCATAAAACTTGGACCAGTTGTCAACAGAAAAATAGTCTGATCAGGTGTATCGTATTTCATATTTTCTTAGTTAAATTGACGTGGTCACATGTGGTAGAAAGCAGAGGGAGTTTACCAGCTTGAATGTTTTCTACCATCATTTAAACATGATGTAAGCTTTCTGATGGTATAAACAGTTTCTTTTTGTTGGTATAGTTTAAAGTTTATAGGTATAGGTACACCCAGTGGTCACCATTTTATTCCTCACCAAAGGTGGTCTGTTTCGATGAGACAGTGGACCACTTTCTTATTACTGAACTTCTTAAAAATTGACACAAGTAATATTTCAATGTTATCAAGCCACAGCCCAGTTGGTGAAAACATGTTCAGATCAGATGTCCAACATCACTTCAACAACTACAAAGGTTCTCACCATCTCTTCACAATGATCCCGCGTGTTTTGAATATTGTATTTTATGACACTAACAGCACTTCTATTACTCTGCACTAACTTTGTATGTTTTATGGAAGACGTGACTTTTTAATTCGGATAAAGATTTTCTTCGTAAGAATAGAGCCAACATAATAGTTTTCTTTACTTGGGCTACAGATGTGTCTTCCGTTGACAATGACTGTAAATGTCATTAATTTTCTCTGGAACGCTTTCAAATCTTGATATCAGCTTATCTTAGAAATCCAATCAGCTGTTCATTCCAATACATTCCAACGACGTAGTTTGTTTTTTGAATTTCGCGCAAAGCAACTCGAGGGCTATCTTCGCTAGCCGTCATTAATTTAGTAGTGTACGACTAGAGGGAATGCAGCTATTCATCACCGCCCATTGCCAACTTTGGGGCCAAGACGTGTGACTGAAGCGAGTCTTATCTTGTTTGGTGGCGCCTTACAACGCAGTTCATAATTAACCTCTGCATTGCTAGTGTAACGATTGTGTACAAAAACAGTGTTCGTCACAGTATCTTAATTGAAGGATATACAAATGAAAGTGGACATGAACTTGGGATCTCAAACCTAAAGTACACGTTTTGAGCGCGGGAGCTAAAGGGCCTGGTAGAGGCCTGAAAAAGGTTCAGGTCAGGTATAGTCTAGTTTTGAGCTACTGACAAGGAAGGACAATCATTCCGTAGCTGGAATGGACGTGCTGTATCCGGTGTCTAAACCTAACACAGCTCTATCATCCTATAAAATAGGTACTGTTTAGATTTGTTCGAAGAACTGAAAACTTAAACTGGTTTTCATCGTACTGACATGCAAACAATGTTCAGGATAAAACGTGAACTAACCGTTCCATCTCCTGGATCCAATGCCACAGCGGAATGACCATTGGTGGGTATCTGGTTTTTCCTGTAAAAGAGAACATAAAAAGGAAATATCTTAGTATTTAAGATACTTCAACATCTATTAAATTATAAATCACTAGTTCATTTTACACCTTAGTCTATTATCTCCGTCCCTCGTCAAATGACTTTTTTACACCATGTTCCGGTTTGGTTTGTTTTGAATTTCGCGCAAAGCTACATAAAGGCTATCTGCAATAGCTGTCCCTAATTTTTCAGTGTAAGACTAGAGGAAAGGCAGCTAGTCATCATCACCCACCGCCAACTCTTTGGGCTGCTCTTTTACCAACGAATAATCTGATTGACTGTCACATTATATCGCCCCCACAACTGAAAGGGCGGGTATGTTTGGTGCGATAGGGATTCGAAACCGCGACCCTCAGATTACGAGTCGAACGCCTTAACTCGCCTGGTCATGCCAGGCCGCCCTGGTCTAAAGAGAACAAAGAGTCGTAGGAAATATATAGTATTTCCGTTAGAAAAAAACAAAAGACTAAATGCGTGCAACAAGTTAAAATTTGCCTTTTCGATAAAAGTTTCCTTATCCCAAATGGACAGCTGTTATTCCTGACCCAAGCAGGTATCGATGAAGAAAAGGCTTCGCTCACATTGTGCCAATATTTATTCCTGGGATTGTATCTACGGTTAGGAAATGTATCCTTTCACTGATACGTGTATACGTGTCTTTTTCTCACTTACCCATATCCGTACTCTAGGGATAAACTGATGGTGTCCTCTGGAGAGTAAATTTCTCTCTGTTCCGTCAGTTCGCCCCGGTCTTCATGACTCGTAACACAGGCATCTACCAAATATGAAACGCATGTGAAATTGTTAAGAAAAGTTGGGTACAAATTTAATTTGGTTTAAAACTAATAACAAAGACACGATATTCTAAGTTTTCAAAACTAATGTGCACAAACTTAACTGATCTTAAAACTAAGCCACAGTACTATCACTTCAAAGCCATTGTGTAAAGAATAAAAACTTAGTTTAAAATTAATAACTAAACCATAAAATTTTAAACTTTCAAAACCACCGCGCACACTTTAATAGTTGATTCACAAAACTATAGCTAAACTACAATACAACCTTCAACGACTTCATATTTATTGTTTAAACCAGGGTTTCCCAAAGCACTCGATATCGACATCATGAGGTCAATAAGTCTTTATAATGGATTAATAAAGATCTAGGAGACGAAAATGGTCCTCTGGGATAAGGTTGGCCTAAGTAAGTAATCCCCCTACGCCTTTCCAAGTTCGTACACAGTTGAAACTGAATTTAACCATGCGAATGGTCTTCTGAGGAAAGAATTTCAATGTTGAAGAACGCAAGACTCAAACTTACACCTCAATATTCTTACACTTGTTAAGACCCATTCAGAAAATTACAATCCCATTTCTCTTTATATTTTGTGCTTACTAATGATTATATAATGTAGGTTCTTGACTCTTTTTATTATAAGAACTTAGATATCGACAACTTTTATAAGTTCGTCAAAGGTTCGACAACTCGAAAACGTTTCGGAAATACTTCTGTAAATTGAGTATTGAACGGCCGACGACTTTTGTCAAACAAGGCTATAACCATTCAAAATTATTCTATATTAAGTCAAAATCCCCCAAATCGAAGGCAGTTTTCAACTGCTAAGCTGGGCCAGGCGTGGCCTTGTTTTTAGCATGCTCAGACTATAAGCCTATGTAAGAGCAACTATCAAACTGCACTGTTTGGATCAGAAAACAACAGTAGAACAGCTAGCTAGTGGTAAGTATTATTTACTTACTGTCTGTCTTTCTCCTAGTTTATGAGTTTAAAATTTGAAATGGCTACGCGTAGAAAGCCTTTGTGTAGTATTATACAAATATAATTCTGAAATACACAAACAATTATCAGCTAAGTCTCACAAATATGTAAAGTGAAATGCTGTTTTTGTAATATTTGCAATTGTTTGTTCGTTCGTGAATAAGTTCAAAGCTACACAATGGGCTATCTGTGCTCCCACCACGGGTATCGAAACCTGATTTCTAGTGTTGTGTGTACGATATCCAATAATGTCCATCATTTTGTATTGACAAACGTGAGTAAATGTATTCACAATGATTGGCCAAACATAGTTACACAGTGTAATAAATATTTGACCTGACTTTTAACATTAAAAAAACACACGCTATAATTACTGTATCCGAGCAAATATCAAAATTATTTTCTGATGTAATCAAATATGAAAACTCCTTTAAAAGTAAATTTATCACAGCAGAGTTGCTACAAGTTGTTTTGAAGCTAAGAAATCTAACAAGGAATCACCCTCTCGTAAGGGATGAATTCTAATAATAAAGTATCCTCTGGTGGGGAAACATCCTAACAAGAAAACGCTCCTAGCGACAAAAAAAAAATCTAACAAGAAAACACCTCAAGTGGGTGAAAAAGTATAACAAGAAAAACGTCTTCTGGTGAGGAAAATTACATGGAAGCGCCCTCTGGTTATGAAAATTTTAACAAAGGAGTAGCACCGTACAAGCGCCTATTTTATATCATTGCTTTTATTATTTGATGTAAATAACTACAGTCATTACAAAAAAAAAACTTATGTTCTTTGTTTGACTGATGATTTGGTGTTCTTTAAACATTATTCTTGAACACAGTTTGAAGATCTGAGAATTTGACCTTTCATGAAGCTGTCTTACTATCAACATGGGATGAAACTTCCAACTAGTCCTATTGGGTTGAACAAATTTCATTATCGTTACAGTTGTGTCTGTTATAATGTTTTAGATACTAGTGAACGAATGTAACTTTTATCCTGTGAAACATTTATACATTGAAAAAATAAAATCCCAGAATTACAGCCAACATGTTACACTGTTTATAAGACCATAACTGAGACGTACAGTTCAATTGTGTATGTCCCATAGTAAGACACAAAATCGATTCTAAGAAAGAAGTACATCAGTACTATGGTTTATTGTTTGTTTGTTTTTTGAATTTCGCACAAATCTACTGGAAGGCTATCTGTGCTAGCCGTCCCTAATTTAGCAGTGTAAGACTAGAGGGAAGGCAGCTAGTCATCACCACCCACCACCAACTTTTGAGCTACTCTTTTACCAACGAAATAGTGGGATTGACCGTCACATTATAACGCCCCCACGGCTGAAAGAGCAAGCATGTTTGGCGCGACAGGGATGCGAACCCGCGACCGTCAGATTACGAATCGCACGCCTTAACACGCTTGGCCATGCCGGGCCCTTTATTGTTCGAAAACTTAACTAACTTCTATGAATATTAACATTCCATGTACCAGTACCTTTCATTCCAGGAGGAAGGGGTGTCATTTAGTTACTTTAAACGAGTTTGGTGACACCAGGAAGAGAGTCGTTTTGATTTTGAAAAAAAAATGTTTAGGTAAATATCATACTTCTCTTTCCACACCATTCTGATCAGATGTTGTTCGCTGAGTCAGGTGTTTCTTACAGATTGTTCTGAGAGTGCATCTGTTCACTATTGAACAGATGTTACACGTAATGACACTGATTCACAAACATCAACTGTCTTATCACGCTCTGTATACCAAGTAACAGATGTTACACGTAATGACACCGATTCACGAGCATCAACTGACTTACCACGCTCTATATGCTAAGAAACAGATGTTACACGTAACGATTTATCACGCTATGTATACCAAGAAACATATGTTACATGTAATGACACTGATTCACGAACATCACCTGACTTATTACGCTCTGTACACCAAGTAACAGATCTTGCACGTAATGACACTGATTCACAAACATCAACTGACTTATCACGCTCTGTATACCAAGTAACAGATGTTACACGTAATGACACTGATTCACGAACATCAACTGACTTACCACGAGCTCAACAGATATATGCTAAGAAACAGATGTTACACGTAACGATTTATCACGCTCTGTATACCAAGAAACATATGTTACATGTAATGACACTGATTCACGAACATCACCTGACTTATTACGCTCTGTACACCAAGTAACAGATCTTGCACGTAATGACACTGATTCACAAACATCAACTGACTTATCACGCTCTGTATACCAAGCAACAGATGTTACACGTAATGACACCGATTCACGAGCATCAACTGACTTACCACGCTCTGTATGCTAAGAAACAGATGTTACACGTAACGATTTATCACGCTCTGTATACCAAGAAACATATGTTACATGTAATGACACTGATTCACGAACATCAACTGACTTATCACGCTCTGTATACCAAGTGACAGATGTTACACGTAATGACACCGATTCACGAACATCAACTGTCTTATCACGCTCTGTATACCAAGTAACAGATGTTACACGTAATAATTTATCATGCTCTATATAACACGTAACAGATGTTGCACGTAATGACACTGATTCATGAACATCAACTGACTTATCACGCTCTATGTACTAAGAAACAGATGTTACACGTAATGATTTATCATGCTCTATATAACACGTAACAGATGTTGCACGTAATGACACTGATCCATGAACATCAACCGACTTATCTCGCTCTATGTACTAAGAAACAGATGTTACACGTAATGATTTATCATGCTCTATATAACACGTAACAGATGTTGCACGTAATGACACTGATCCATGAACATCAACTGACTTATCACGCTCTATATACCAAGTAATATGCCCTTTAATCTGGTCTGAATGTTCCATTTTTTAACTTTGAGCATGTCCAAAAGTTTCTTTTGATTTCGCGCAAAGCTACACCAGGGCTATCTGCATTAGCCATCTATAACTGATCAATGTAAGATTAGAGGGAAGGCAGCTAGTCATCACCACCCACCGCCACCTCTTGGGCTACTCTTTTATCAACGAATAGCAGGCTTGACTGTCAATTTATAACGTCCGCAGGCTGAAAGCGCGAATATGTTTAGTGTGAGGGGGATTCGAACTCCCGACACTCAGCTGCCTTCCCTCTAATATTACACTGCTAAATTAAGGACTGATAGCGCAGATAACCCTCGTGTAGCTTTGCGCGAAATTCAAAGATTTCTGCGGATAATAATTTTCCTATTTTTGTTCATTTTAGTGATCATTAATTAACTCGTAAATTTATAACCTACGATTTAAAGCCTACATGTAACAAAACCTTTAACTGGGTCAGATGTATTGTTTGAATACAGAAATAATATTAGCATATATTTACTACGTAAATACCATAAACTCTTCTGGTCTAATAAGACCAGATGAAATAACCTTTGTTTGCAGATACTTATAATAATTTTAACCTTTCATCCGGTGTTGCCTTAGTACATCCACACCCATGAAAACACCAACAAGCTGAGCCACAAAAGTGTTTGTACCATCATCCTTGGATTACTGAAACTTGGTGATTATTTTGATTTTGAGACTATTTACTATTTACAAAATTTTGGAGATTTTAAAGATGTAAAAAGTGGGAATTTTAACTACCATGTTTGATGTTGATGACGTAACTATAGCTATATCATCAGGCCTAGCTCCAGATTCTAGTAAAAAATAAATGGGGTTAAATACAGGGTAATTTACTCGCTGTTATAGGGATATATGATGTAGATAGTTGCTAAGTCCAGGCAAATAAAGAGAATGCTATGTCGAATAACTTATCTGAACACATAAGTTCCTAGTGAATAATAAAACGTATGATTTAATTATGTTTTCACTTCATCGTTCTTATTTATGTTATCTTGGGCATAGTTGAATAGTAGGCGTGGTATGGCTAGATAGTTAGGGCGCTTGACTCGCAATCAGAGGGTTGCGGGTTCGAATTTTCAACCCACCAAACATTCTCGCCCTTTCAGCCGTGATGGCGTTATAATGTTACAGTCAATCCAACTATTTGCAGGCGAAAGTGGATGGCGATGACTAGCTGCCTTACTGTTAAATTAGGAACGGCTAGCACAAGTATCCCTCGTGTAGCTTTGCGCGAAATTCAAACAAAATAATAGAATAGTACTGGAAGAACGCCAGGCGAGAAGTATACACTTAGGAAACCTATATGGTTATATGACATGAAGGTTGCTGAGGATGAAAGAAGAAAAAATTTCACACCCATTTCTTTCAGTGAATCCTGATGGCATTTGATGCATCACTTGATACAATTATGAAAATACACTGAGAGGGAGGGGGTACTATTTTTCCTCTCGGAAGTGCAAGCTTTTTTCAGCCTTACCAAAATGGATGGCTACAAGATTACCTATCTTCCGGTAATTTAGTTTCGTATTCCTAAACAATATCTAACAAGTATATCCACCATGTCGTACAATATGGTGTATCCTAGTTCTAGTTTCTTTAGGGTCCTAGACCACCTAAAATGATATTATACATTCTTTAATAGATTGTTTAGGCAGAATATTCATGATGAAACTTTGTAGAATGGACGGCAACTGCCTGTTGTGGAGACACAAGTGTAGAGGTCGACGTTTCGAAAGTCTTCCGCCTTTCGTCTTCAAGTGCTAGACATATTTGTTCACCCCATTCCAAAACTGATGGTAATGGACCAATAGAGAGAAGCTGACGAACACCATCCATCACATTAAATAAATGAATCCATCACACTAAACAAATGAATCCACCATATTAAATAAATGAATCCATCACACTAAACAAATGAATCCACCATATTAAATAAATGAATCCATCACACTAAACAAATGAATCCACCATATTAAATAAATGAATCCATCACACTAAACAAATGAATCCACCATATTAAATAAATGAATCCATCACACTAAATAAATAAATCCACCATATTAAATAAATGGATCCATCATACTAAACAAGCGAACACATATTTAGTTTTTTCCAGCAGCTTTAATCTATTTTAATTACTCTCGCCCCAAGAGATAATTTGTGCCCAACATTTTAGTAAACACTGGTTTTACAAAATACATTCATTATAGGGCAGTATACGGTTGGTGTGAGAACTGTACACACTATAAGAAGAATCATAATGGGTGGTTATAACCTAAGCAGTAATACCAATTACTTAATACAGTCTAACAATGGACTCAGTAGATAGCCCGATGTGAAAACACACACGCACAATCTAACAAATAGCCAAGTTGATTGGATGTAAACTACAATAATTGGTTCTCACCTAACAAATAAGGATAATGACTACAATGATTGGATACGACCAAAAAAAAAACTAGATACACTGATTGGCTATGACCTAACAACCAGCAACACTGATTGGCTCTTACCTAACAAATAATGACAACAATTATATGAATACCTGCAAAAGCATTTGTATCAACACCAAATCTTAAAATCTGATCTCTAATTCCTTTGTCTTTAGTTTCATTTTTACCGCAGTATCAGAGTTTCCAATGGATGATTTTGATTTACAAGTCTAAAAATCCATCGAACTAAAATTCGTATACAATAAATTACAGTTTATAGTGTACACTCGATTTTTATTATCTATTATCAAAATTACTTTTGAGGAATTGTACTGTTGTAAGTTGTGATAACTCGTCCCCACTGTCTGTGGTGCTTATGTAAACCATAACATACTGTAATTATTTTTTCAGTAAAGTATTTATTTGACGAATAGATCTTTCTATTACGTAACTCTAACAAAACAAAGTAAGATCCTATATATTATATTATGTATTATATATTGCGAACCGTGGAGTCTGCACGAGCGTCCGTCTGTGTCATGTTTACGGCGACAGCCACTTTTCGCGCTATCTATGAAAAGCTGCACACGCAGGCAAACCCCAACATTCGGATTTGAATAATTTTTATTCCAAATTTCATTTCGCAATCAGAATATTCTACACTAAACTGTCAAGAATTAATTAAACTGTCGTTCGTATTTAAAAATGTGACATAAATAATATAAATGTAGTTTTATCGTATGTAATTGTCAAGTGCCTCTTAGCATTGCTGAAATGTTCAACAATTATTTTTCGTGACAGACGGCATATGTTGCTCGGAGCTTTGGTTATGAATGAAATACAGCACAATTAACCTTTTTAAAGTCCATGAAATAAATTAAATTGATTGATTAACTTTTCCTGTAACTAAGGACAGCTACTTTTACTTTATTAACTTAATTGTTTTGAGCACTGGAGCCGGGTATTTTTGTTTGTATACCATAAGTATTAACATGTACCTTCTATAGGATGAGTGGAGTAGAAGTCTCTTCTTCGCTTCATTTCATCTGTAAAAAAAAAAAAAAGTATTGTTATCTCCATAAAACACATATTTGTCTACTGATATTTCATTTATAAAATACAAACGAATTATTTCTATGAAACACAAATCTATTGGTATTTCATACACAAAACACGTATGTATTGTTGTTAAATCTACAAAAACAAATACTTGTTCGTTTTGAATTTCGCGCAAAGCTACTAGAGGGCTATCTGTGCTAGCCGTCCCTAATTTAGCAATGTAAGACTAGAGGGAAGGCAGCTAGTCATCACCACCCACCGCCAACTCTTGGGCTACTCTTTTACCAACAAATAGTGGGATTGACCGTAACATTATAACGCCCCCACGGCTGAGAGAGCGAGCATGTTTGGTGTGACGGGGATTTGAACCCGCGACCCTCAGATTACGAGTCGAGTGCCTCATCCAACTGGCCATGCTGGGCCCAAAACAAATATATTGTTATTCTATAAAACACAAGTGTATTGATTTAATCTATAAAACAAATATATTCTATTCTATAAAGTACAACTGTAATAATTATCTTCTCTACAGGTGTTTCCAACAAAAGATTAAAGTACAAAAGTTCTACATTAATATTTTAAAAATATTGTCCAGTTTGACTTTCCAGGTAACGAGCACCTC
Source organism: Tachypleus tridentatus (assembly GCF_004210375.1). Lineage (NCBI taxonomy): Eukaryota > Metazoa > Arthropoda > Merostomata > Xiphosura > Limulidae > Tachypleus > Tachypleus tridentatus. The sequence goes on along the minus strand of NC_134836.1, from coordinate 72,383,499 downwards.
CTGGTGTAGAGTGATTACATTAATAATAATATGGAAATGTGAATGTACGAGATACTTTCAGCTACACTCAATGGAGCTGGATATCTGTAACAAGCTGTACGAATCACACGTCATCTAATGATTTTATAATTCTCACACGTAGAATAATCAGTATTCTTAACCCTAGGATAATCACTCTCACTGAAGTGCTGGAACCGAACACATTATTCTCGCCTTTAATTTAATTAAACATATGCACGAATTCCAGAACTAATATTTAAAAACCTAGAGGTTAGAGTACTCAACTCGCCATCTGTGAGTCCTAGATTTGAATTCCACCTTTTCGGTTATGGGAGCATTATAATGTAACAACATATTCCACTGTTCGTTGGTAAAAAGTAGCCTAAGAGTTGGCCCAAGCTCTAAATTAGGAACAGCTTGTGCAGATAGCCCCTGAGTAGCTTTGTGCAAAAAACAAAACAAACACAACCATAATAAGAAACTTAGGCCTAAATCTAACATGATCGGAATATTTTTACTGTATCGATAGATTAGCAACATAAATATACATATCGGTGTAAGAAGTTCACTCTTTCAGTGAAGTAACATGTTAACTTGATTTATGGGTATATTTCTCATTATGTTCGGATAAATAAGGTCGTAATAATCTTTCAGATACGATTACTTGAGTAATAATACCATTGTTTCCGACTTTCCGATAAATATATTGACTGGTATGATACACAGCACTAAAAGCTTCTGGTATTATACTCCAAGGAAACGCTTCAATGCATTTCGTAAGAAAGACTTCCCATGTTAATACCGTAGCGAATCTTCGCAGGTGTGCCCTGTGATTCTTTGCATACACGCGTGCACGTGTGATTCATGCGATAGGACATGTAAATCGCTATGAGTACTTACAGTTGGTTTGTTTCTAGTTAAGTTCAAAGCTATAAAATAGGCTGTCTGTTGCAAGCTCACAAACCAAACGTTTCAAAAGATTCCAGCCACACCTCAAAATAAATACCTACTTCGATTTAAAATGGTTGAAGAAAACTGATATAATGGCAATGACATATCAGTTCCCTCTTTCGACATCTGTGTTTTTCATCTACTTAAAAAAGGCATGGGCTTTGATTCTGTCTGGAGCTTTGGATGTGGAATGAGGAATAATAGCAAGCCATTAAATAAAACCAAATATCTTTTTATTCATTGTTTTCTTAGGATAGACGAATCTGGATCTGACAACAACCTGGATGTTTCTCTGGTTGCGACGGATCCATCTCAGTCGAGAAGAACAATGGTCTAGTATCGCTAATAGGCCTGTTTTAACTAGCTGGAACTTGGTCCTTAGGTAACAGTTAAACGAGAAATGGATGCTATATCATTTTGTGACATCATGTTTTTATAAAAAGTCCACTGTGTCCAGTAATCAGAATAATAACAGACAGAACCTTCTACGGCAACCCAGAATCTGAACTGAAGCAGATTGAACAACACTGTAATGATTCAGAGTGTTGTCTCAAAGACATAAGAGACAATCCTAGAGAGCTCGCTTAACTTATAGATCCTCTGCAAGAGTAGTGGCGATCTATTCCACCAGATTTATATCAACAGTTGATGTTGGTATCATACTAACTCTGGAATGGGATGGAACGGTATTATATTGTTGGTCGATTTTATTTTATTAGCAACGGTTAAAGAGGGCAACTAATGTCTTGTCGTATTGTGATGTGTTGAGCAATGCTACAGTGCTCGAATTGGCGAAATTCGACTGGAAAGTACCATATATTTTTTATTATGAGGATACACAACTCATTTTGTCCATTATGAGTTTAAAACAAATAACGTCTATATTTTGCCAACGTCAATCCAGACGAACCCCAACTAAGTCCAAATGAGCAACTTTTGGACGCATTTAATGCCAGCTGGTGAAAAGATGTCAACATCTCATTACGACTGAAAATTCTTTTCGAACAAGCAGCTGTCAAGGCTGCCAATTTGTATCAACAGTTGACGACAGATGTTAACTCCAAAGTCTAAGCTGCGACTATAACGCTATAGTTACTTATCAATCCATTCCGGACCTCGAAAGATCTTGAAGACTTTGATTGAGAATTCCTCTAATGATTTAATAGAAATTTTATGAAATAACTACTCTGGAGTACTTGTGTTTGAATTTGTTCGTTTAGGTACATCGAGCGTAAACAGTGATACTTCTTGATTTTTTTTTTTTCCGGTATCAAGGAAAAGATAATATTTCTATGTGAGATGTGTTAGACTCACAAGGGCCCAATTCGTTAGAAATCATTGGATTACACAACCTATTTGAGCAATAAATCATTGGATTACACAACATATTTGAGCAAGAAATCGCTGGCTAACACAACCTATTTGACAAGTTACACATGCAATCACGAAAGGAAGCAGATATGAAACAAATATCTTTATTTTTTTGAAACAAAGAGAAAAGTTGATGTATTAACAATACGTGGGTGAACTCATACAAGAAATAATTACTTGATTAAATAAGACGTGATTTTGTACTTACTTTGAAAGAGGCCAGGAACCAGTTTGTACACAATATCTTGCAGAGTTTTGTCAGCTCTATACAAAATAGGAAAATATACATATGTTATGAGCATTGTAAAAACAGTAATTTGTCAGTTCTATGAGAAACGTTGAAAATCGCACCCATCTTATGAGCAAAATAGACACAATATTCTTGTCAACCTAGACGTAACATTGTTCATGCGAGAAGCCATCAAAAAGAATTCCATGGTTTATTTAGACTGTGACCTAGAGGTATTAATATTCAGAAATATAATTAAATCATCTCTGTGTATTAAGCAACATAGGTCTGTTAACTATACGTTACAATATTTAGTAGAAAGTTAACTAAGTTCACAAACACTGACTTAGTTACCTGATGTTCAACAGAGGGCGTGTCTTGTGTACTTGGACTTCACAAATCGGGCAAAACTTGTTGGTGTCCAAATAACGTACGATGCAGGTTTTACAAACTAGAAGGATGGTTAAAAACATTATTTTGTTAATAACACAAAACCTCTGTATATAACGTTTAGTCTGCACGTTTCCAGTAAGGAATGGAACAACACCAGAGTGTCATCAAGGAAACAGTCGAGACACCTAAATTATCCGAGTTGTGGATAACAATATTTTTATATATTTCGACCACAATTTTACAACACGAATTTGTGTATAATTAATTTTTGTTTGTTGTTGTTTTTTATTTCGTGCAACTCTACGCGAGCGGAGGAAAGGCAACTGGTTATCACTTGGGCTACTCTTTTAACAGCGAATAGTGGGATTGACTGTCACTTTATAACGCCCCAACGACTGAAAGGGCGAGATTTTGGTGTGACGGGGATTTGAGCCTGCAACTCTCAGATTACCAACGAATAGTGGAATTGACTGTCTCCTTTTAAAGCCCCCATGGCAAAAAGGGTGAAATGTTTGGTATGACGGGGATTCGAACCTACGCCCCCCAGATTACGAGTCGAGGGCCACCAACCACCAAGTCTGGTCAGAGCCCGATGTCCCCGAAAGGAGGACTATATTCAACCATTGTTTGATGCTATGTCTGTATGTGTATTTTATTATAGCAAAGCCACATCAAGATATCTGCTGTGTCCACCGAAGTGAATCGAGCCCCTAATTTTAGCGTTATTAACCCATAGTCTTACCGCTGTTCCAACGGGGGACTTAATGCTATGTGATAAATTGTTTTAATATAAGCAGAGCATGTAATACTGTAGTTATTTACACTTGTAGTCGTGTATCATTGTGTATATTAAATTCAAGTAAACTTAGAAGAAATATGGCACATAACTAAAAATTAGATTACCGACAACTAAGATAAAAAGTGTGAGATTGGTTGTTAGAAACATAAATGGAGCATGCAATTCGATCAGTTTTTAATAATTAATGTATTAAAAACATAAGAGTAACTTACAACGAGTAAGGGGCGCTAAATATTCCTCTTACGTTTTTATTGTAAGGGGGAATCACCCCTTTACAGTTTCACAATAATTGTATGTTTAGGCATGCTCTTAATGAGCATACAAACCACTCTTTGCTCAAGCCCTTCCCTACCCCTCCATATCTCTTAAAGACCAAACTGGGCTTCTATTATTTATTGCCCTTGGAGTATGTGGTCCAGCATGGTCAGGTGGTTAGGGTGCTCGACTCATAATTTGAAGGTCTCTAGTTCGAATCCCCATCAAAATTTCTCTCGCACTTTCAGCTGTGTGGACGATATAATGTGACGATCAATCCCAGTATTCGTTGGTAAAAAGAGTAGTCCACCAAGAATTGGCAGTGGTTAGTGATGACTAGTTGCCTTCCCTCTAGTCTTACACTGCAAAATTAGGGACGGCTAGCGCATATAGCTCTCATTTAGCTTTGCGCGAAATTCAAAAACAAACAAACCTTGGTGTATCTCACAACCAGGTTTCAACTGTTGTTACAAACAAGCATGAACTAAATTTTTGCTTGTAAACTAAAGGTTAAGTGAAAACATGACAATATTAACAATTGGTTTTAAAATGACGAAAATTAGATATTTTTGGATTGGTCACCAAAAGCAAAAATAAGAGGGAGAGTAAGGAGACATTAGTTTCTCATAACTCTCTGCTCCATCCCATTCGTTACATATTATCGGGCAAAACTACGTAACGGTTATCTATCTGTGTAAAATCATCCTTAATTTTTTAATTAATAGACTACAGTCAAAAGCATTCACCGCCAGTGCTTAGGCTATTAATCGAATAGTGGGATTTGACTGTTTCTTTGGTTTGTTTTGTTTTGAATTTCGTGCAAAACTACAAGAGAGCTACCTGTGCCAGTCGACCATAATTTAGCAGTGTAAGACTAGAGGGAAGGCAGCTAGTCATCACCACCTACCGCCAACACTTGGGCTACCCTTTTACCATCGTCTTGACCGTTACATTATAACGCCCCCACGACTGAAATGGCGAGCATATTTGGTGAGACGTGGGACTGCTTCTTTCTTAATGCAACAAGAATATACAGAATCAAAACAGCAACGTCACTCGAACAATAAATCTTTGGATTCGAAATACGCAGTACGGGCACTGCTGTATTTGGATAACAATTACAGCTTTCAGTCATTGCAGTCAGGTTCAGCGTAATGAAATTAAAACATATTACAAAATAGCCTTAAATAGAAGACTTTTTTTTCTATGTGAATCTCATGCAAAGCTAGTGACACGAACATTAGTTGGATTTTATGCAGAGAAATATTAAGTTGTTTTAGCATATACCCAAAACTGTCTGACTGTTTTTTTGTTTGGAATTACAAAGTTACATAATGACTATCTGCGCTCTGCCCACCATGAGTATCAAAACTCGGTGTTTAGCGGTATGAGTCCGCAGACATGACGCTGTGCCAATGAGGGGGGAGAGCGTGACCAAACTAATACCCTGCGTCCATAAGCGATACCATCTATAAACGTTGAGCTATGCTAAATTATGACATAATGAATAACAATAGCAATGACTACTAAATATTACGACTAACCAATGGAAAGCTTGCAAATCACTTTTATCCCGAATCTTTTGTCTTTAATTAATAACATCAGTAACGATGAATGTTCGTTCACAAGCCACGTGTTGCTATTAATGAAATCGATGACCACACAGAAACGTTATGGAGGATTCATTTACTAGAACAATACGTAATTAATTAATTAACAAACGAGTCAGCACGTGTGCAGAATATTAATCAATACACACGCGGAGCAGTGGGGTGAGACACGATAACTTACATGTGATCCAATTTCACGTGAGTTGCACCCGCCGCGTGTCCCGAAAGAAAACAAGATATAGAGTTTCCACCAATAAACTTCAGAGCCGTCGGAACTAAGAGTGCTGTAGCACGCCCTGTTTTATGTATTTGACTCATATGGCAACTGTACGAATTTTGGGGGATATCCCCCCAACAACTTTCATTATAAAATCTGCATGTCTAGCCAAACATCCTCAATTTGAAATTGCTTCTTACACTATAGAACATCAACGTACAAGAGGAGAAAATTATTGTAAATAAACGTTCATGCTCGAAATTTCAGTAACTAAACGACTTCTCCTCCGAGATCACAATGAAGGGATGTGTTTGATAACGTAATAAGAGAACTTTGATAATCAACACTAGGGGACTGAGCGTGAAACTCTTGGTATACGTAAAAACACCTTGGTACTCCATTCTATAAACTCGTATATATCAAAACATTACTTTCGCAATCAAAAACATTTAGAAAAGTAATTATTTTATCAAATAACGAATACAACAGTGGTGCACAAAGTCCGCCCCGCGACGAGTCGCCGAGTGGCCCGCGATGTCCAAAGGGAAAGTCAAACATAAAGAGTTCGCGCCTAATCTAATGCATTAGATTAGATACTGGATGGTTTCATATTTATGTCGAGCAATAAAGAAAATTTAATAAGCAAATCTCCTTAATGCACAGGTGCAATGATGTAAATTTTCGTAATTACGAAATTTCACGCGTTCCAATTGTTCTTAGAGATTTACATACAAACCCCATTTTGATATTATTTCGTAACAAAAACGGCAGCTAATCGTAAAAGAAATGTTGACGATGAAAACCGGCAGTTTCATGATGATTGGACTGCGCAATACTGTTTTGTTCAACAACAGAAGAACGTGATTTGTCTGCTGTGTCATTCGACAGTAGCAGTGGCGAAGGTATCCCAATATAAAGCGTCATTATTAGTCAAAGCATAAAGATTTCCACAACGTTGTCGGTGATGAACGAACAGCTGGAACTGAATCTCTGCGGCGGTCGCTCAATCACCAGCAGAACATTTTCTCAAAGCAGTCAGCAGATTTAGATGCAGCATGTGAGGTCAGTTACGATATTTCGTTGATGATAGGGAAATCTTGCCGACCGTTCACTAATGGTGATTTTGTCAAGCAATGTATGATTACTGCATCGGAAAAGTTGTGTCCGAAAGCAGTTCGCAAGCTACAGACGGTGGCTTTGAATCGCATGATAGTTCAACGAAGAATTTCACACCTCTCAGCAGACGTGACAAGGCAACTTACAAATAAAGCAGCCAACTTTGTCTACTTCTCTTTGGCAGCAGACGAGTCGACTGACATCAGTTCAACAGCACAGCTACTAGTTTTTGTTCGTGGTGTGTCGTCATCATTTGATATCACAAGGAACTAATTGGCATTGATTCCACGAAGGGTCAGACAACTGAGTCTGCTCTATTCGAGGAGACAGTACGACTGTGTAGTAGTGTTTCATTCGATTTCACGAAACTGGTAAGTGTGACAACTGATGGAGCACTAGCCATGACCGAAGAAAGTAACGGGCTGGTATCACTGTTACTGAAGCATCGAGGAAAGCAGAACAGAAAGTTGGTGAAGTTGCACTGTATTATTCATCAACAGAACCTGTGCAGTAAAGAAATTGGTTTTCAGGCACTGACGGCATTAGTGACGAAAACCATTAATTTCATAAAATCACGACGGCTCAATCACCGTCAGTTTCGAAGTCTTCTTGAAGAAATTGATTCAGATTATGGTGACCTTGTGTATCACTGTGAAGTACGCTGGCTGAGTCTAGGGAAGATGCTCAGAATATTCTGGGAGTTGATTGATGAGATGATAAAATTCCTCAGAAGCAAGAACAAAGATACAGAAGTGATTTCCATGACTTATCCAGCATGGCAAGCTGATTTGACCTTTCTGGTCGACATGACACAACACTTGAATGATCTGAATTTGAAGTTGCAAGGCAAAAATACGCTTGTCTGTCAGCTTGCAAATCACGTTTCACCTTTCAGGACAAAGTTGCAGTTGTTCCTGTAGCAAGCAGCATCAGGCAACTTCGTGCACTTTCCCACTTTTCAGTCACAGCTACAGAAAAATCAAGACATTGACACATAAGTTTATGTTGGGAAGCTAGATATCTTGATTCAATCCTTCAACTCATGGTTTCATGACTTTGACCAATGCAGATTGTTGATGAAACTTTTTACTGATCCATTCAGTGTATCAGTGGATAATTTATCAGCAGAATATCAGCTCGAACTTACTGATCTCCATGCATCTGATGAACTGCGTGCTATTTACCGAGAAAACAGTTTGCTTGACTTCTACAAAACGTTGCCTGATACATTTGTTAATCTGAAAGAGAACGCACTTGTCCACACCAGCATGTTTGACAGCACGTACTGCTGCGAACAAGCTTTCTCGCATATGAAACTGAACAAAAACAACACTTGCAATCAGCTGACTGATGATCATCTGGAAGCAGTCTTGCGTCTTTCAACGTCAAACATCAAGCCGGACATTACTAAGCTGGTAGATGACATGCAGCACCATCCATTGCACTGACTTTGTGACAGTTGATGTATCATAACATTTCTTAGAATGATGTGCAAACTCTTTGATGTAATCGTTATTGGTGTGTTCTTAAATGTGATGTCCATCTTGTGTGAAACAACTGTGGGACGATTTTAATATTCACTTTTTTGTGGCCCCCAACGGTTACGAGAAGTCTGTTTGTGGCCCCTGACTCAAAAAGTTTGTGCACCACTGGAATATAATGTTTAAAAATACACGATAATGATTTTATTATAACTGGTAAACTACACTGTACCCAAAAACGTCTGCATGAAAATGCTGATAACGAATTATTAAAACCAGTATACGAAAACTGGGAAGGAAATATAGATTATGGATGCCATAAATTAGTATGGGGCTGTTTACAATAAAATACTGGTCTTCAGATATGTGCGTTAATAAACAAAACGCTCTGTGACCTGTTTCGCAGTTCTCTTTCAACAAGATAGTTTCCCCCCCCCACCCACTGAGACCAGCAAGTTAAGTTTACGGATTTACAATGCTAAAATCAGGGGTTCCATTCCCTCGGTGGACACAACAGATAGTTCGATGTGGCTTTGGTATGAGAAACACACTTGCATAAGAAGACACGTCAAAATCAATATTTTAGACGTCACAACTAAAAACAATTTCAACAAATATTGATGTAAGTATTCACAGCCGTAAATTTTTACTGGGGGCGTGTCCCCCACATTATTCAAAAAATAAAAAAATAGAATACCTTTATGCGTATCCTATCTAAATAAAGTGTCTGTCTACATACTTTTGAAAACAAAGTTACATCATTATATGTTTGTTTTGAATTTCGCGTAAAGCTACACGAAGGCTATCTACGGTAGCTCTCCCTAATTTAGCAGTGTAAGACTAGAGTGAAGGCAGCTAGTCATCACCACTCACCGCCAACTCTTGGGTTACTCTTTTACCAACAAATAGAGGGATTGACTGCACATTATAACACATCCCCGGTTGAAAAGGCGAGCATGTTTGGTATGACGGAAATTCGAACCCGCGACTTTCGGATTACGAGTCGAGTGACTTAACCACCTGGCCATGACGGGACACATTATACATAATACAGTTTATAAGAGTGTGTTTTTCTTATACCAAAGCTACGTCAGGCTATCTCTTGTGTTCACCGAGGGGAATCAAGCCCCTGATTTTAGCATTGTAAATCCGAAGATTTAGCGCCTTCCAACCGGGGAATAATTTTATACGATCAATGAAATTTTTTCTTTAAAATTGACAAACAATATGAAACTTTCCTAGAGTTAGTTTTTTTATAAATCAATAAATTCCCTCAAAACCGATGAAAGCACGATGCCACAATTTATGTACGAGATGAGGAGTTGCATCGACTTGAAAACACGCCATATGCCACGAATCTCGTGCAACACGGGGAGTTTGAAGTGAGAATGTGATGGTTGACACGCGCTGGAGAAACGAAACTCAGAGAAAACTTGCTACTGATTTCTGATTACTGATTATGGTTATACCCAAGCTATGTGTTGAAAGATCTCTAACAACATAATGACACAAAACAATCTACTGATGCGAATTCCTAACGGAGATCAAATATTTTAAGTTTCTTTGGGGACCCATTCGTTATATTATTAAATAATTGTGGTACTTAAGGCATTTTTCGTGGCGAATCAGGAATGCCACAAGAACAGATTAAAACGGACGACAGAAAGGATATGCCTGACTTCCAACTAACAACAATGCATAGATTAGAAGCCACATTCGAAGTATTCTGGTTTCATTTACTATTATTCAGACATTGTTTCGGATAAAACAACTTTGATCAATCACCAAATAAAGTAAGTTGGAAAATATATGAGTGGACCAGTGGCAAGTTCACGAGTTTGCAACATTAATATTCAAAATTAAATTTTCCCATATGTGAAATCAAGTGGTCAGGGCACTTGTCTTGCAATCTAAGAGTCGCAAGTTCAAATCTCCGACCCACTAAACATGCTCGCCCTTTCAGCCGTTCATCCCACTATTAATTAGTAAAAGAGTTGGCGGTGAATGGTGATGACCATTTGTCCTCGCCCGCGTCGCGCCAAACATGCTCGCCCTCCCAGCCGTGGGGGCGTTATAATGTGACGGTCAATCCCACTATTCGTTGGTAAAAGAGTAGCCCAAGAGTTGGCGGTGGGTGGTGATGACTAGCTGCCTTCCCTCTAGTCTTACACTGCTAAATTAGGGACGGCTAGCACAGATAGCCCTCGAGTAGCTTTGTGCGAAATTCCAAAACAAACAAACTATTTGTCCTCCCTCTAGTCTTTCACTGCTAAATTAGAAACGTCTAGCCCAGATAAACCGCATTTAGTTTTGTGCAATATTCAAAACAAACGAACGATCATCCCTTAAAAAATTCAGGTCTACTTTTCGAAGCGCCAGGATTCCAATCTTCTACTTCAATACAAAACACTATACCATCAGAGTGTTTTCGATCTTTGGAATCTACGTATTTTACGAACATCATGAATGAAGCCTTTATTTTATTATTATTATTGTTATTCATTCCGTACGATTTCGGAAACTATCATTTCTTAGGGCAAGTATTCGTGCTTTTACGTTTTTCTCCTAGTGGAACAGCAGTAGCTCTACGCTAAAATTCGGGGTTTTATTTCCCTCAGTGGACACAACAGGTAACCCAAAGTGGCTTTGCTCTAAACTAATAAAAAGTATTCATGTACATTTCGGAGTAGCCAAATAAAAGCTTTCATATTTTCAAAAGATACGTCACTACCTTTATACTTACAGGAATGGAGACACTCGGTAACAGTCGTGGCATCCACGAAGTAGCCACCACACAACACACAAGTCAAGTATGGGTTCACGTCCACCAGAGACAGTCGGGATGGCCGATTCATGGCCGCACTGAAATAGCGAGAGAAAGAACAAAAAAAAGTCTGTTGTCAAAACAATAAAAACAAAACGTGTCTTCTACAGATAAGATGAAACTCAGTCTCTTAGACTTGAGAAAATAAAGATAATTCTTTATTATAAACCAAATATCTCAAAAATAAAGGAATTTATAAGAAATTCTAAAATGTGTGAGAGATTGAGAAAATGTTTTATTAGATTGTAGTAAATACTGTGACGAACTAACTGTGTTAGAGACAGTAGCATATGTTAAACAGTAACGAGCGTTGTGTTCTATTATAGAAAATACTGTAACCAGTGAATTGTGTTAGAGATAATGACATTTGTTATATAGTAACAAACATTGTGTTTTATTAGAGTATATTAAATCACAAGTTAATTGTGTTGAAAATAAAGGCTTGCTGACGAAAACGTTCGTTTCAGTTTTTAAATAATATACAGAAAGCTAAATCTGTTTGCTATAAAGATATACTGTAGGGCATGGGTTGCAAAACTTTCTTAGCACAAAGTCTTCAAAAACATTCCATATTCTATCTTAGGTCCCTCAACCAATGAATTTACAGGTACAGTGGAGCTTAACAGTAATGTGTAAATGCTACAACTTGCATAACAATGTCTTAGAGAGATAAATTTCGTGAGAGTGTAGGGTTCACTAAGATGTGTTGAAGGTTAATTAATCACTCTTTATAATAATGGTGTTTCAAGCCACATGTTGCCGTTTTTAAACTATCCCATCTTCCATTATCCGTACACACGTTCATGGGTACGGACTAATCCGGGATTATCCAAATCCCCATTGCTACTGTGACAAGTTTCTCGTACCCAAATGGGTCAGTGGTAAGTTCACAAACTTGCAATAGTAAATCTCGGGGTTTGATTCTCCGTGGTCAGCAGAGCGCACATAGCTTTTGTGGCTAAAACAAACAAACAAACAAAGACGAGTTTGTTTCAGCGACATTGAAGTCAAACTTAAACCACAGTTAAGTAGAACAAATACATTGAAACTATGAAACTACTTTAGGATGCCTGACAAGTGTGCGATCGAGTGGAATTATTGTCATTCGACTTTATAAAAACATTGATTTCAATTCGTGGCTGGAAGCCTGCCTGTTAACTTTTGTTTATTATGAGCGTTATAACCCCGTAAGTGTGTTGTCTCTCAATTAGTCAGTATACACTAAAATGACGTCACATAAGAAACGCTTAAACGTTGCAACTATACTATCGTAACGTCAGTAAAATGTGCCCATGCCATGAATCACGAGAAGAATTATGCACTCTGTAGGCTACAACACATGAACTTCAAAAGCAAGAAATAAAAATATCAGTTGTTCTTAATGTTGATTGTATTTACTCTTGAAACAAATCATTTTCAGGAACCCCACGGAAGTACCTCTAGTAGTGAGAAACCTCTTCCAAACTGGTGTTATATACATCACGTTTAATTTCTATCAGTTACTTTAATTCATTGAACAAGTTTAGAACTTACAAATACATTCAAAGGTAGGCGGTAAAATCTAGGAAATGGTTTAACGTTTAATAACACTTTCAGCTTTTGTAATACTTCACAGTTGCACCTCTACTTCACATAGCTAATAGTTTTATCTTCCAATAGACCAGCAGAGAAAAATGTTGAACTATGCGTCATATCCAAAATTAAATGTAATTTCGATTCAGTGTACGTTCTTATATGTAAACCATTTTCAGTTTTTTTTTAATATCCGAGAACTTCTCGGACATTAAATTTATTGAATAAATGGATTAATTACTCATACGAAACCTAAACATCTAATAAAATTGCTGTAAAAACCAAAACGAACTTGGTTGGGGCGATACCTGTAAATTACAGGGTGTTCCCTAAGCTCACTGGCGCTTCCGGTGGTACAGCTGTAAACAGGCGAGTTTATTAGGCTTAACAATAAACAAACAAGTCCAATCGCATCTTTACCAAGTTAATTTAGCAACGTAACGCTTTATTTCACCTTGTTCTTTTATGTTTCTTCGGAAGCTTCAGTCCCAAGCTTGAGATCTATTCACTATATTTATAGAGTCTAAATATCTATCAACGTAAGAAATTATCTGAACAACTGTAAAGCCACTTTGTTCTAAAATAATCGCTTGCCCTATCAAAATCTATCTTGTTAACAGCTGCGTATAAGCGTTACTTGACGTCACAAAGATTTGTGATTACACGGGGAGAACCGGCTTACTTCTAAACTACACTTGTCACGTGCGCACGTGGCTACTGTCGATTTTAACCCCTCCCATATCGGGACCAGGTGACATCACATATTGCTTGCTACGTTAATACCGAAAGACACCGTAATGAGTTCACGTACCGTATACACTACTATCGCGCCAATGCTACCGACACTTCTGTCCAAAAATGTAACTGTCTTTTATCTTGCAATCCTTCAATTAGTACTATCGATTTACGAAACAGCAGCTACAACAGGGATTAACTAGTGTGTTCTACTTACACAGGCGACTTCTCTGCACTTGAGATAAAGAGCGAATGTACATGAAAAACAGCACTACATCAAATAAGAAGCATGTGAGTTTTCCAACAGGTACGGCCTCAAGTTGATTGGTTAAAAAAAAGGTCGACTTTAGCCATCTTGGGGGCTATAAGAAAAACATTTCAGCGCAAGACTTAAATTTAGACCTAATGACTATGCTCGTTTTATTATGAATTCACACAGATCTATAAAAATATTGTTTATTTAGAAAATATTACAACATTCAAAACGTTCCACGAAGTGTAAAAATATCAAAAATAATATTATAATAAAATTATACAATAAAAAATAAAATATCTTGGAATCATGACGATCCCGATTTTAATTGTTAACTCAGACATATTAATGTAGACCTAACATACTAATCGTTAACTCAGACATATTAATGTAGACCTAACTTTCTAATTGTTAACTCAGATATATTAATGTTGTAGACCTAACTTTCCAATTGTTAACTCAGACATATTAATGTAGACCTAACTTTCTAATTGTTAACTCAGATATATTAATGTTGTAGACCTAACTTTCCAATTGTTAACTCAGACATATTAATGTAGACCTAACTTTCTAATTGTTAACTCAGACATATAAATGTAGATCTAACTTTCTAATTGTTAACTCAGACATATAAATGTAGATCTAACTTTCTAATTGTTAACTCAGACATATTAATGTAGATCTAACTTTCTAATCGATAACTCAGACACATTAATGTAGACCTAACATTCTAATCGATAACTCAGACATATTAATCTAGACATAACTTTCTAATTGTTAACTCAGGCATACTAATATAGACCTAACTTTCTAATTGTTAACTCAGACATACTAATATAGACCTAACTTTCTAATTGTTAACTCAGACATATTAATGTAGACCTAACTTTCTAATTGTTAACTCAGACATACTAATATAGACCAAACTTTCTAACTGTTAACTCAGACATAATAATGTAGCCCTATCTTTCTAATTGTTAACTCAGACATATTAATGTAGACCTAACTTTCTAATTGTTAACTCAGACATATTAATGTAGACCTAACTTTCCAATTGTTAACTCAGACATATTAATGTAGATCTAACTTTCTAATTGTTAACTCAGACATACTAATGTAGATCTAACTTTCTAATTGTTAACTCAGACATACTAATATAGACCTAACTTTCTAATTGTTAACTCAGACATATTAATGTAGATCTAACTTTCTAATTGTTAACTCAGACATACTAATGTAGACCTAACTTTCTAATTGTTAACTCAGACATACTAATGTAGACCTAACTTTCTAATTGTTAACTCAGACATACTAATGTAGACCTAACTTTCTAATTGTTAACTCAGACATACAAATGCGTTATTTCTTTTTTCTTGTATAATATTTCGCCAACTCCGCTGCTGCTTAGATTTTTGTTTCAGAATGAAGTGTCATTTGGTATGTATATATCTATGTATATTTATTTATTTACGTATCTAAAATATACAACTCTAATGATCTCTTTGTGTAACTAAGTAATAATAATAATAAAGAAATTTAAATGAAAATGTATAACTTTAAGCATCCGTGCCCTGTCATCATGGAGCATTCAAAGAATTCCACAGTGACCGTATTCCGAAGGTCTGTATATTCTTCCTACATTCGCATAGGTGAACATATTTGTTTACATTATCAACGTTCTGTATATTTGTTTACATTCCCAATGGCCTACATTGAGGAAAGCCTATTTTTCAAACATTTTCTTTTGCTCTAAGTTGTATATTCCATAGACAACTATGTTTCAAAAGTTTAATATTCTAGCGAGGCTATTGGTATTTTGAAAAACTAATATTTCTATAGTCAGTACGAAACTGACCAAAACAAATTTGATAGACATTCGAGTTTTGTTTTGTGTAGAATACACAGAAAACATCTGAAGTAATTAATGAAATTCTTTGCATTACTGATGGTGCTTGTGTTTACACTTTTCGTGCGACTTCCCCATAACTCAGTTGTAATTGTGAGGGTTTACAAGACTAAAGATCGTGTTTCAATACCCGCAGTGGGTAAAACTCAGATAGTCCGCTGTGTAGCTTTGACCTTAATATATGACACTCTGGACCTTAAAAGTAGTAAATTCATGGAGCCACAAGAAAACTGTTACATATAGGTGAGAAAAGATGGTCGAAAGATCAGATGGAGTCCACATGACCAATTGTAAACCCTAAAGGTAACTCACACATATATATATACAGGTGTTTCATCTATAGCTTGCATAGTGCAAACCTGCACAGATATATGTATGTATACACCTCCATTTGTTTGTCTGGATTCGAACAGAATTCCACTCAAAAGCAACTGACATATGTGAACAAGGTTGATATAGAATACAGGGTTAACATCTCTAGCTTTAAGACTGCTTCTGTTATTACACAACTATTATGACCTACAAGATTCAACAGTTTGAACAGGTTTTAACTAACACTTCTACACGCAGTTTAACGTCATACGACTTGCAACCACACATACATCAGTGAGTAATTACATCACTACTACATACAGTAAACTAAAATAACTCACACAATTTTAATGTGCTTCAAGCTGAGCCTCCTACCACAGTCAAATCAACACTACTGGAGAAGACTGCCTGGGTCCTTATATCTTAAGTGTTGGTCATCCATGTCTAGTGTTTTCTAACTGCTATGACACTATGTAACGATAATAAATATTGCTTGTTTTCAGAAGGCCGTATTAACTGTAATAAGTGATTCAAATATACATTTGGTTACACTAATGTTAACAAATGTAAGAGATATACATCAGGTTACAGTGACGTCAACAAACAAATAAAAGTATACACCATGTTACAGTGACGTTAACAAACAAGTATAGCAAGTACACACAAGTTACAGTGATGTTAATATACAAATACAACAAGTACACACAAGTTACAGACGCGTTAAGAAACAAATATAAGTACACACATATTACAGTGACGTTAATATACAAATACAACAAGTACACATAAGTTATAGTGACGTTAATATACGAATACAACAAGTACACATAAGTTATAGTGACGTTAATATACAAATACAACAAGTACACACAAGTTACAGTGACGTTAAGAAACAAATATAACAAGCATACACTATGTTACACTGACGTTAATATACAAATATACACTAGGTTACAGCAACGTTAACAAACAAACATAACCAATATACAATACTATTTAATAACATCAGGCAAGTTGCATCAGTTTATCGTAAATGTACATAGCACGTATGTAATAACTTTACGGGAGGCAACTGTCAGGTAGTTAATATATACATATATCCCAGTCTGTGCTAGTGGTAGCTATTGGACATTCCAAATATACACCAGTCTATATATAGTAACAGGAGCTAATGAATGTGGAGCTAGCTATAAAGATGGCAGCTTGTGAAAAAAATCACGTGTTTCCAGGAGTCGGAATGGTTGTAGATATAAGATGTTAGCTACTCGATGGTATTTGCTGGTTTCTTATTATAGTAATACATAGTTTTTATTTAAAGACTTATAGAGTATATATCAAAACTAACTTACTTTAACATACTCGACAAAGTGCTCGGCTTCGCTCGGGTTCTTAGATGAATATTCTATTGGTTGATTGTATGTATTTTAAAGCTATTTTAGATAAGAAAGATAGCCAAAAATGATCAACTCTATTGTTGTTGTTTTTCCCTATGCCAGATTTTTTTAACTGTTTTGTTTAATGCCATTCCCCGAAGTTTATTCATTTAAATATTTTCTAGTATTTTGAGGGTCTGTATCCATAGGGTTCAGTTGATTTTGGTTATTCCTTCTCTGTTGCCTTTGTTCCGATACCCTTTGATTGTTTCCCCTGTGTTGATTTTAACTGGATAAGAAATGTTTGTTGCGATACCCTATTGAATTTTATTCATTTTTGGTAAAATATGTCCATTTTCCCCTTATTTTTGGCCAGTTTTGGCATATTTTTGTTTTACCATTTTGTCTTTTTCAATAGTGTTTGTCAGAAAACCTCCACATATTGTTCATTAAGTAAGTGAGAATTAAACAAATACATGATACTTTTAAACAGACCTTCAGGAAGCAGAATTATGGGGATATGGGGCTACAAAAGTTGGTCAAACGTTTTCAGTGAAATCTTGGAGCTTTGGCGGTCGCATACACATAAACAGGAATATTTATCACCATAGTATACTTTAATACGTAAACAGGAATATTTATCACCATAGTATACTTTAATACGTAAACAGGAATATTTATCATCATAGTATGCTTTAGTACATAAAGAGGAATATTTATCATCACAGTATGCTTTAGTACATAAAGAGGAATATTTATCATCATAGTATGCTTTAGTACATAAAGAGGAATATTTATCATCATAGTATGCTTTAGTACATAAAGAGGAATATTTATCATCATAGTATGCTTTAGTACATAAACAGGAATATTTATCATCATAGTATGCTTTAGTACATAAACAAGAATATTTATCATCATAGTATACTTTAGTACAAAAACAAGAATATTTATCATCATAGTATGCTTTAGTACATAAACAAGAATATTTATCATCATAGTATGGTTCAGTACGTAAACAAGAATATTTATCATCATAGTATGCTTTAGTATATAAACAGTATTATTTATCGTCATAGTATGGTTTAGTACATAAACAAGAATATTTATCATCATAGTATGCTTTAGTATATAAACAGTATTATTTATCGTCATAGTATGGTTTAGTACATAAACAAGAATATTTATCATCATAGTATGCTTTATTGACATTGTTTAAAGTCTTGGATGAATCAGTACAGAAAGCTAGCTTAACGGAGTGCGCTATATGTAATATACCGTGAGGGTTATTAACATAACGTGCGATGCCTTAGCTGGTCCTAATTTACGCAAGCTCATGGACACCAGGACATGACGGATAAGTTTTAAATATTAATACTAGAAATAAACGACTTTACAACATTAAGTTGTTGTTTTTATTGAATTAAACACTCAGCGTTTCGCTTTACAACGTATTCAGGAGTGCTCATTAAAGCTCATACCGAAGCTGACAACACAAAGTTTTGTTAATTAAATAACAACATTTTTCGTGTATCTAAGTCGTTCACTCTTCATATTAATCTACACACCAATATGCACAACAGAAATTAAATAGTGAAATATGTCATACAGTTCACAGCTTGCAAATTATTTTTTCCCTAAAACTTGAAACATGCCGCTGAACTTACCTCACTGTGAGTTACTAAATCGTTTTCTTTAAATTATTTTTGCAATTACCTTCTCATCATAGTAGTATATGTTTCATAAAATCTTGTCACTTAAAGCAATGATATTTACAAAGTGGAAATTACATCTACAAGGATCTGTGTGTGTCACATGTTGAAACAAAATCAGGTATGTCTTCAAGAATCTAGCTGTGTGACACGCGTTAAAACAAAGTCAAAGCTATGTATTGTTGGTTTTTGAATTTCGCACATAGCTACATGAGGGCTGTCTGCGCTAGAAGAGCCTAATTTAGCAGTGTAAGACTAGAAGGAAGGCAGCTAGTCATCACCACCCACCGCCAACTCTTGGTCTACTCTTTTACCAACGAATAGTGGGATTCACCGTCACTTTATAACGCCCCCACGGTTTAAAGGGCGAGCATGTTTGGTGCGACGGGGATTCGAACCTGCGACCGTAAGATTACGAGTCGAACGCCTTAACCAACCTGGCAAAGTTATGTATCTCAGAACGGCTGGTATTAACACTTTTATTGATAAACAGAGAACAGCGTTTCGACCTTCCTAGGTCATCTTCAAGTAAACAACCTAGGTAGGTCGAAACGTTGTTCTCTCTTTATAAATAAAAATGTTAATACCCATACCAACCATTCTGAGATACATTTTTATTTCAAGTGAGTTTCCTATCATCAAGAAAGTTAAAGCTATATCTTCAAGAACCTGTCTGTGTGTCACGTGTTGAAACAATATCAGAGTTGACTTCAAGGATCCGTCTGTCTGTCTGTGTGACACGAGTTAAAATAAAGCCATACCTTGAAGAACCTTATAGTATTACAGCTTTCGGGCCTGGCATGGCCAAGCGCGTAAGGCGTGCGACTCGTAATCCGAGGGTCGCGGGTTCGCGCCCGCGTCGCGCTAAACATGCTCGCCCTCCCAGTCATGGAGGCGATATAATGTTACGGTCAATTCCACTATTCGTTGGCAAAAGAGTAGCCCAAGAGTTGGCGGTGGATGGTGATGACTAGCTGCCTTCCCTCTAGTCTTACACTGCTAAATTAGGGACGGCTAGCACAGATAGCCCTCGAGTATCTTTGTGCGAAATTCCAAAACAAACATTACAGCTTTCTCATTAATTGTACTTAGAATAATTATTATGTTGAACTAATATTTCATTCTATAGTATTATAAATTCCACGTTAGTTGTGCTAATTTGCAGTAATTATTATGTTCAAGTAATATTTCATTCTATAGTATTATAATTTTCATATTAATCGTACTTACAGTGCGTATTATGTTCAACTAATGTTATTTCTATTGGTATCACGATTCTGCTAAGACATTTAATTGTAACTTTGTATATCCTTTCGTATACTACCTGTACTTGTTTTGTCAGGTAAATAATCTCAATCTACGAACATACAAATTTATAATTTCTCATTAAATCAACTTTCACTTCTGGATGGTTGAAACAAGCACAATTTAATTCCTATAATAAACTAGCAAGTAGTTATATACAAACAACACAAGGAGCTGGTATATTTATATATATGTATACATATAGTTTACAATACGAGTTTACGGTAGCTATATGCGAATATTTGAAGGTTTTTTTTTGTTTTTTAAAGGCCGTAACTCCAGGCGGTTACTCGAAATAGACTTCCAGCTGTCGGCGTTTAAACAGCGGTTAACCGAGCCACGTGCAAGCCAGCTCGTGCAATAGAGGAATCACTTGTGGGGGTTCATTGAAAGCAGGAATGTGAAATAGCGCGAAAGGTCACAAGACTCACAGTAGTTGCTCAGGTGTGACTGACGGGAGCAATGGTCATGCCAAGTTCCTTGGAGTGAATATGATATATTTAGCCTTTCATATCATAACGTGTCTGCCTGTGAACACAAACACACATACTTTGGTAGTTATTTTGAATCATTTAACACTAAATTCAATAAGAGCCCAGTGCCAAATGTAATCGTGGATGTTTAGAAAGTATTTTTATCTTTACCCCGCTCTGTCATAAACATTGATTTCATAGTTTAAATCATAATAGAATATCATAAACAGATTATCAACTTTACATTATAGACTCTATCATAAACAGATCACAAAGTTTGCATTATAGACTTTAAAATAAACATTGATTTTATTATAGACTTCCTTAAGCAAGTTAGAAATAATGATATGATTTTTTAAATGAATCACACATTTATAAAGCGCATTAAAGAAAAAAATCTAAGACTAAAAATCAACTTTCCTATTACATCAAAGTAACATAAATGTAATGTATTCCCCTTTACTTTCGAAAGCCCAAATTTGTTTATTTTAAGAGCTTCCCTGGCATAGATTCTGCTGCACCTACCGGGTTTCCAAATAAAGATGTCACTTCTTAGGCCACGTGATACTGCATCCCTGGCACGCGTGGCTCATAAACAGAGGTATAATTCACTGTGAACCTTTACTCATTAATAAGATTTTACGATTTTGCTAAATATACGTGAGATTTTTTTTGCTGTTGAAAAGTTTGGCCACAACAGTGATATGACTTACGTATTATCTACCCAACAATGATATGACTGGAGTATCTTCATACTGGCATCCACTCAACAATGATGTGATTGGAGTATCTTCATACTGGCATCCACTCAACAATGATGTAATTGGAGTATCTTCATACTGGCATCCACTCAACAATGATGTAATTGGAGTATCTTCATACTGGCATCCACTCAACAATGATGTGATTGGAGTATCTTCATACTGGCATCCACTCAACAATGATGTGATTGGAGTATCTTCATACTGGCATCCACTCAACAATGATGTGATTGGAGTATCCTCATACTGGCATCCACTCAACAATGATGTGATTGGAGTATCTTCATACTGGCATCCACTCAACAATGATGTGATTGGAGTATCTTCATACTGGCATCCACTCAACAATGATGTGCTTGGAGTATCTTCATACTGGCATCCACTCAACAATGATGTGATTGGAGTATCTTCATACTGGCATCCACTCAACAATGATGTGATTGGAGTATCTTCATACTGGCATCCACTCAACAATGATGTAATTGGAGTATCTTCATACTGGCATCCACTCAACAATATGTTGTTTTATCAAAACAAAACTGAGTTATTAAGTGCATATTTCCAAAATGTAATATTTGATTTGACACTGTGATCCGTTGCTTCTTGTGTTTTATACAACGACGTAAAAATAATAATAGTGTGCTTGTGGGGAGTTATGGATACGTCCCATAAAACACGCTGAAGGTGAAAACCTAGGACCGACCTGCTACTGTGTCACTCCCGTCGTATTTTCTAAAATACTGCCACATCAACGGTATAAGCAAGTCTGTACATATTGTGAAATTATGAAATGACAATACTGATTTACTAGAAATCCCACCAAGGAGAATTTTAACCATATATTTTATCATGGGTAATATACGAAATGGTGAACTTCGCTATCGAAATATATACCCGTATATATACACATACACATAAAGCTATAAACCCAAAATTAACAACTTCCCTATTAATGGTAAGCCTAAATTTGGAGAGATCAAACTTTGTTTCAGGGTTGTATTTGCTTCTCGTTTGCTACGTACTAAAAAACACATACGCGTCCTTCTTATGGATGAATCAGCATATGACAGACTGTTAAACATTCCAATCGCGTTATAATGTGTCTACCATTGTACAACGAAATTTCAACGTTCGAAAATCGAAAACAAATTCGTAAAACCTGTTTGTTTATTGAATTTCGTGCCGTACTACTCGAGGGCTACCTGTCCACAATTTGAAAATGAAAGCTGAGAGGGAAAGCAGTTACTCAACAACCCCCACAGCCAACTCTTGGGCTAATCGTCTGACCGACGAATAGTGAGATTTATTGTTATAACGCCTTCACGGTTGGAAGGGCGAGCATGTTCGGTGACGGGATTTGAACCCGCGCCCGCAAATTGCGAGTCTACTGCCCTAACTATCAGACAGTGTAACCTGCTGCAGTTTCTACACACTGTAGTTCCTACTGTTCCTGAAACCTGAGATGCAACAGAAAAGGCTCTATAGAAGGACCAAGAGAGATCGAAGTTTCTGTGCCAGACACTGTTCAGTCAGTGCTAAAGTTCACTTTCGATGCTTTGCGAAGTAAATCACAGAACCATACACCAGCAGAGCCGGACTCTGCAGAGACTACACGTGCAGAATAATCGTGTTTTTTGTTTTTGTTTTTTTTAATTATACAGTGTTTCTTAGAAGATTAGCACTTGTTAAGTTGTTTTTCTTACAATCTGAAAACTTTGTGAGGTTAAATAAAGACAAAAGTAACGGAAAACAAGAAGATATTTTGTGACTATTTTTCTGTATCAACCGGTATCCATGACACTGGTTACAGAACGTGTAGAAGAAAAGAGCATTAGTTTTAAGTGTAGTTGTTAACCTAGACCTATAGGTGAAAAGATACTATGATAATATACTTAAGTGAATTATATCCGGCCTATGGAAAAAGTTACTTATGAGTCACTCTGAAAATACATTCAAGGAAATTATGTCCGGCCTATGGAGAAAGTTGTTTATGAGACACACACACACACGCACGCACGCATATATATACGATCGTATCTAGAAACAGCGTCTATTTTTATATTTGCTAATAATTTTTTTCACATCTCATGAGATCCATTTTTTTAAGATAAAGCGTTTACAATACACTCTGATTGTATCCTACGATCTATAGAAAGTTTATGTATTTCTTTGAAGATAAATATAAAGTGCTCTGTGTCTAGCATTGTAAGTCCGTAAACATGCCGCTGTGCCACTAAATCACAAGAATGGTAAATTAATCACTATATTACTTAACCTCAAAGATACTAACTTTCTATATACCCTTCATTACCGATAAGGTACATGTCTTCAGTTGTACGTTTTTTCATCTAACAACACATAATGTAAACCCAAAACTGGGGCGTATATATACACATATATGTCACTTTGGGCGTAAAATACGTACAAAATAAAGTTATGGGAACAGCTGCTGGTATTTTTTCTTTAACTTTATTTTGTACGTATGACTCACTCGTACGTTTAACGAACTTTGTAACTAAGAAAAACGTAAACTCGCGAGCAATTAGGTTTTAAAATGTTTTTTTAAAAGCTCGCGGTGCCAAATCTCGTTGTAATTCTACGATTAAGTGATTCTGCGTAAAGAATGTCACGTGATCGCCAACGTGTTTGTGTATAGCTGTGTAAGTTCTTGAGTTTTTTATTGTTTATTGGATTTATCGCACAGCTACTTCAGTGTTAACTGCGCTAAATTTCAAGTGATAGACCAGAGGCAAGAATTCTAGAGAACACCACCCATCGCCGCCTCTTGAACCCCACTTTACCACTAAATAGTGGATTCGAACGCCACATTATAATACGCTCGACTCGTAATCTGAGGGTCGCGGATTCGAAACCCCGTCCCACCAAACATGATCGCCCTTTCAGCCATGGGGCGTTATAATATGATGGTCAATACCGCTATTCGTTGGTAAAAGAGTAGCCCAAGAACTGGCGACGGGTGGTGATGACTAACTGCCTTCCCTCTAGTCTTACATTACTAAATTAGGGACGGCTAGCGCAGAGAGTCCTCGTGTAGCTTTGCGCGAAATTCATAAACAAAGAAACATTAAAATATCTCAGCAACTAAAAAGGTGAGTATCTTCGGAGAGAGGTTTGGATCCAGCGATCATCTTCAAATTAAAAACAAAACAGTAAGGGAACAGGCAAATCATACTGTGAGTTTTCAAAATAATTAAATCTCTGTGAAAATTTTGATGTATGATAATTCCCTTGTTTGTTTAAAGTTAACTATAAAGCTATGCGAAGAGCTTATCTGTAGTCTGCCCACCACGGGTATCGAAATGCGATTACTAGTGATGTAAGTCCACAGATATACCGCTGTGCCAGTCGGGAAGGGGAAGATCAATTCCCTTGTTAATAATTATTATTTCCTCTTACGCCGAGAATAAAACGTTAGTAACTTACGAGATAAAATAAAAATTATCAAATTAACAAGACCGTTTAAAAAAATTAAAATATACGTAGAGTGCTCATTGCTATAAAACAGTGTTAAACTTCATCGCAAAAGCGTCAGGGAAAAATAGTCTATAAACCATGCTCAACTAACAATAATAACGAAAATTTCAATCTTACGACGAACACCAAAGGAAATTGTATCGCAAGACAACGTCGATCAATGAACGTAAGCCCAGGCGCGTGTGGTGCATTCGGTCGGTAAGAGAAACTGATGAGCTAGCGAGCACGTGTTTTATACATTACGTGGCAAGTGTTGCGGAAAACATCCTCACATGTCGAGTTGAAAGAACTCTAGTTTGATGCACTACTACCGTAACTTATATCACGATAGGTTTTTTTAGATACTTCTATTAGTATCTTAATCTCTAAGTGTGTCATTCAAGCACGTATAGTGCTAATTAAAAGGAAGTGTCTCTCTCTCATGGTAGTTGTTTAATTTTACGAGTTATGAACTGAAAAAAACTGTGTAGGCGGATGCTATGATAAATAATATAAACTCCTAACTTTCATACAATTTATATATAACATAACATATTGTTACAGTATTTATTATTATATCACCAAAAGTTTTGTGTAAGGTTTAAGAACTCAATATCTATACACTTAAAACACGGTATACATTACGCAATGGTCTGGGAAAAGGGAAAAAGCATCGGAGAAAGTAGTGGTGGTAGAGGTGTTTTCTCTTACCCGCTTTCAACACCCAGCTCTTAATGACCTCCCACAGTGTTTCAAATGATTAATTAATAGACGGTCATTGGCTACAGAAGTGTCTTGTGGGCCGAAGTTGAATGGTCACGGGTCAAAGTAGGTAGTTGGATAGAGCTCTTGATATCAGCGTTACGGTGGCTGTTATAGTAGAAATTTCAGAAGAGTTTATGTTGTATTGGAGTTGTAGCAACCATGTTTTTCATTGTATTCCTTCATATTTCTTTGAAATATAAAAGACATTTGCGTGCTCTTCTCCACACTGTGTTTTTGTTATCTTACAACAATTTAATAGTCATCTATAAATGCAGTTAATGTTAAATTACGTCAAGGGTAATGAATGCTCAATAACAACAATAATAGGGGTGGAGAGGTTGTGAACACCCATCAACATATTCCTTGTTCTAAACTATCATCCACTAAGTTTGGATAAGATTTGTCCAGTGACCTAAGGGTAACTAGAAAACGAAGAAAGAGATACAGACCTTTTTGTGCTTTATATATATATATATGTATGTGTGGATGCTTTGTTTTTATACCACCATACAGAAAGTCTGGAGTTCTAATGCTGAATTCACATCAATTTTAAGACTTGACATATCTGATAAATAGAAGTGTTGATTTATGAGATTCAATATAACTGACTAACGGTGGAGTTGGTTCTTGAGATTCAACATAGGTAAGTAACGGTAGAGGTGATTTAAGAGATTCAAAACACGGTGTGTTCCGCGAAAAAACGCTTAGGAACAACATAATACAAGTGATTGTTAGACAACACACAGTTTGTTTTCTAACTCAGATCACTCGAGGTTTTCAAATCAAAATTGTATTTATTAAAAACATTATTGTGAAGTCACAATTTATTATAAGCTATTTTTTATTTACGAGTTCCTGTTTCAATCGTTCATGGGTAGTAAGTAATTGTTTGACTTTTAATTTAAGAAATGCTTTAACTTACTAATATTATATTTAATCGACTGCATGAAATCTAACATAAGAATTGTGTATCAGAAAACACGATCGAGTTCTGTTTGTATTCCACTTGATACGTGTTTTGCAGTGTTCCACTCAGACACAGTTTACTTGTTGTTACTTTACATAGAGATTTACTATTTGTTTTTAGATTTTGAGCCAAGGTGTACTTTTGTTATTCCTATGATTATAATATATATATTCTAAAAATACATTACATTTTAAATTCAATTTAACATGCCAATGCAAATGTGTAAACATTTTGAATTCGTATACACTCGAGATAGACCCTCAGCGGTTTAGAAGTATGTCTGCGGGCTTATACTGATAAAAACCGGGTTTCGACACCTGAGGTTGGCACAACACAAACAGTCCATTGTGTAGCTTTGTGTATAACTATACACAAGAATTTCGTTGAACGTTATACAAATAGCACCAGATTTTGTAAACCTATACATTGTTTCATTCATAAAAAGAAAGATTATTAAATAAATTATATATATATATATACTACGTTCACAAATACAAATACTGAAAAATAAAAAAAAATAATTTATTGTCTGTACTGGGCAGATGTGGGACCACCGACCTATGTTATTTAAATGTTGGGTAAACGAAGTATTAAATTGAGTAATAACTCGACCTTTCTGGGTACTCCATACATACTGTTCCCACATCGACGGTTTATTGGTATGAAAGATGCAACGAGCACGCGCACGAACGTTCGTGTCTTCTCCGTCATGGAACAGCGACCTATTAATTACGTTGAGCACGTGGTTCTCTAGAGGGATGTAAATTAAATGTTGCAAATTCGAATATTTGGATTGCCTTTCGGAACGACTGGAAAAAAACAAATGGCGAATTATTTCGTAAAGTTAATATTGAGAGGACTGGAGTAAATAATTTGTTATCATCTTCTAAGACCGTATACGTTTAGCAGCTCTTATTTTGTTCCCTCCCTCTCTCGAAGTCTCTACCATAATATCAAGATCTGGGGTTCGACACTGCGATTAACGCAGCGCATATAGCACAGGGTATAAACTTGCACTGATCAATAAACAAAGACCTTTCTTTTTTATTGAATATCACAGTTATAATTTGTTTTTTCATGATCCCATGGAGACTCACGCGGCCTGATTATAACGGGATCTTTATATAACGCCCTCTGTCAAACGAAAAGAAACCATGATAATAACAAAAACAGCTATATATTACAAGAAAACTGGACAAACTGAGTTAAGTATTGAAAATAAATCGAAACTGACAAAAGGTTTTATTGTGGGATAACATCAACAAAATGTACATATGGTAAACTGGTCGCGATCGGTTCCGTGTAACACACAAAATAAACAAATAAAGAATATCACAATTATGAATTTTAAAATGAAGATGGAATCCTGCTATAAAAATAATAAAACAAGAATTTTAACCACAATCATAAATTTAATCTCAACTTTGTCAGCTTTATACACTTTACAGTCCAAAGTAAGAATTATATTCTAAAAATTTGTAGTTGTGGTTTTAATTATTGCAAAAGTTATAGCTTCAGTTTTTCTTATAGTAAAGCCACATTGGGCTATCTGCTGTATCCATCGAGGGGAATCGAACCCCTGATTTTAGCGTTGTTAGTCTAAAGACTTACCACCGTCCCACTGGGGACTTTTTTTTATTGACCTGATCAATTACAAAGTCGAAGGTAATGAGTTATGTCTTACTTCGGAAGGAAAACAACAAACAGACCCAAACTATTAGTTCTACAATCCACAATTCCACAAACTATTAGTTCCACAATCTTCACCTGTCAGAAGTCTTTTTATGTATTCAAACATTTTATGAATTTATCATTTTGTAAATATGCTAGAATGGCATACATATCTCATTTCAGCAAATATATGAGCAAACTCTCCAAAGTGCATTAACCTAACAGTTTCGTTTCAGAATTTCGCCGAAAGCTGTACAAGGACTCTCTACAGATAATTTTAGATGGGACACGAAGGAAAAAGCAGCTAATCAGCAGTATCCACCGCCAACTCTTAGGTTGCTCTATTCGAATAAAAAACTTGGATTTAACTGTCACTCTTATAACGCTAGAAATTGGGCTTCGATACCTATGGTGTGCAGGGCCCAGATAGCCCTTTGTGCTAAATTACAAAGAATCTTACAACACATCTTCTGTCCCAAAGTGCGGAGCGCGTTTTTATGGCAATGGACGTGAACCAGGAATCATCGGACTCGCAGGCTAACCGCTAAACAAACAAACAGCCACCTATAAATAGCCAATAGAGTAATAGGAAGTAAAACTTAAAAGTGATTGCAATTAGACAGGAAATATACATTGAAACAAATTCCCAGTAATCAGGTTATCAGTGGTGGAATCCCGTTCAACGTAAACGCCTTTAAAAGTTTTATTTGAATGTTTAAAGAGTATGGCCACAATATTTGTTTGAAACCTGAGCCTAAATATGTTTCGAGATTTACCACTTACAAAATTACGTCTCTCTGTAGTTTACAATATCATATTCCTGTCTGATTTAGAAACCGACATCCCTATTTGATTTGGAAGATCAAATCCGTATATATTTTTGTTTTCATATTCAAAACAAAATTTAAAAATGATCAAACAGCACAAAACTATCTGTTAATCGCTGTATAAAAACACGCGCTAACATATTCAGATATCTTTTACATATTTTCTAATGTTTTTTGTTTCTTTTTAATTACAGTCCAGACAATCACGTAGAACTAAATGCAGTGCTAGAAGGCAAGGTGACACAAAGCTCTCACGGGAATATCACACAGTGATTGTGGAAGCGTGAACTAAAACTAAGTTGACAAACTATACAATAGAATCTTTCCTACTGCCCTTAGGTATTTTTGTGTAAAAGACACAAAATTATCCCATCTTATTCGTTCAATAAAAGCATGGATATTCTGTCTGTAGGCTATGAATTAGCATATTAACCAATGCAAATTACCACCTCGCGCATAATAGTCTCAAAATTAGGATTTCAATTAAGTTTCTCGTCAGTAGTCTTGTGTTTGTGTCTTCTTATAGCAAATCTACAATGGCCTATCTGCTCAGCCCAACGAGGGGAATCGAACCCTTGATTTTAGTGTTGTAAATCCGTAGACTTACCGCTGTACTAGCGGGGGGCGTCAGTAGTCTTATAAAGAATGTGCCCCACAGATGAGAAGTGAATTTGTTTGTTTTTTTAATTTTGCGCAAAGCTACACGAGAGCTATCTGCGCTAGCCATCACTAATTTAGCATCGTAAGACTATAGGGAAGGCAACTAGTCATCACTACTCGCTGCAAACTCTTGATATACTCTTTTATCAACGAATAATGAATGGGATTGACCATCACATTATAACGCCCCTATGGCTGAAAGGGGCGAGCATTTCTGGTTTGATGGGGATTCGAACCCGTAACCCTCAGATTACGAGTCGAGCCTTAACCACTTAACAAAGTGTTATTTTTTATTTTCTTCGTAAATGTACTCATGTTCCCCCAAGATTCCCCAGGAGAACTATTGATGTAAGTTGCACTTAGAATGTTATTAAATTTCAAAAAATGCCAACAAGCATGTAAGGCTCAGTGGAATAAAAAAAAACAACTCAATTTTATGTACATGTGTGTTAAGCCTCATTTATCAAATATTTATTGTCATTTTTCTATTCTAAGTATTATGCTTCCATGAGAAAATTAATTAATACAATTTTTTAAAATCTAAAATACAGAATATTTGTGAGCTAAAGGGCTCTTTATTACGCATGCGCTAAATTCTTCTGTATCCACGAAGCTACATCATGTTAAAATATTGGCTGTTCTTACCTATCATCAGACAGTTAGGGTGTAGGTAGGTGTTAAGGTTAAAAAGAGGCGCAACTAGGCAGACAAATCGAATTACCAGCCCTACTCGCGAGGAAAACAAAGTCCACAGTATTGATAACTTGGTGCGAGGCTGAAAGAGCACGAGCGCAGTGTGGTATCTAAGCAACCAGAATAAGACCGTATAAACTTATCAGACAGAAACACGCAGAGCACTGGGCTCGTATTGACTCGTCAGCCGTGTTAGTTCTCATTGGAAGTTCTTGAGCTGTGAAGCTTGACACGAAACTAGTTCTTGTTAACATGGACGAGCAACTCTCATCCGCATCTGCAGAGACGCCAAACTGTACGCTAATCTTTCAGCTATACATTTCATCCTGGGCGCTAATGTGCTACTGCTAACATGTATAACTTAATATTGTACTCAA
Source organism: Tachypleus tridentatus (assembly GCF_004210375.1). Taxonomy (NCBI): domain Eukaryota; kingdom Metazoa; phylum Arthropoda; class Merostomata; order Xiphosura; family Limulidae; genus Tachypleus; species Tachypleus tridentatus. The sequence goes on along the minus strand of NC_134836.1, from coordinate 72,352,417 downwards.
ATTGCTGTTCTTCAGTTAATTTGTGATAAAACACCAATAATAACTACTCTTCCAAGTGGTTACATCAGGTGTTCTACTGATCATCACTTGGCATGCAGTATGTTAGTTCATGTCCATATATAACTACCTGAAGAGATGGACAGACCTTAAATAAAAAAAGAAAGAAATGGTGAAATAATTAATATATTCATTACTCTGGCTTCTTTTTTTTTAACTATTCGTATTTTAACCGACACGCCTTTAAGATTAATCATACATGTATCAGCTGTGTTTAGGAACCAGACACATTATCTTTCTGTAAAGTTACTGACGCTTTTGGTAGAAATATCACACTACATAGAGTTCCATTTCATAACCATAATATTTTCATATATTAATAGAATTCACAGAAAATATTGCTAGTGACCTTACGCCACTTCGCCGAAGAATAGTATTAAAACAAATAGGCCCGCGTAAAATCAAAGAATTTTTCCTATCCTAGTTTGACATACCAGTTTTGAAAGAAAACATCTGGCTTATATTTAATTATTCATTTCTATTTAGCAAAATATTTCCTAAATGACTCCTCGTCTATTCATGCATCGAAATGGTTCTATTCTATTCCTTGATGGAAAGAAATTAGAAACTAGAGATACAAAATTCAAGAGAAGATAACCATGTGTCGGTATTTCATTCTGGACAACGGTTAAAAACAGCATCTTCAACACACACACAACAGTTGTGACACTTGATGGATAATGCGCTAAAGAGGAGAAAACTGTTCAATACCTTTTGGTTCCACAGTAACGATAGGTGTAACAATAATAATTACATCCTATTCCCAAAGTTACATTACCGCAAATTACTCTTCCCAATGATCTCTTACTACAGACTACTCTTTCCAAAGATCCCTTACAATATATTACTCTTCCCAATGATCCATTACCACAGATTACTCTTTCCAAAGATATCTTACAATAGATTACTCTTCCCAATGATCTCTTACCACAGATTACTTTTCCCAAAGATCCCTTACAATAGATTACTCTTCCCAATGATCCCTTACCACAGATTACTCTTTCCAAAGATATCTTACAATAGATTGCTCTTTCCAAAGGTCCATTACCACAGATTATTATTCCCAAAGATTCCTTACAATAGATTACTCTTCCCAATGGTCCTTTACCAAATATTACTCTTCCCAATGGTCCTTTACCAAACATTACTCTTCCTAATGATCCCATACCATAGATTAATTTTCCCAATGACCCTTTACCACAGAATACTTTTGTCTAAGCCGATGCTGAACAACTGAGGTTCGCGGCATTCATATGGGTGTCAACATTTAAGACATCTTAATGGCCGACCTAATACAGCTTTAGTACTTACTTGTCTCTGGTAGTCCGTAAAACTATTCGCTCAGTTTCAATTATAATTATCAGGTAAAGAATGAGGTGTTGTTGGTATTATTTATAATATAGCACGTGATTGATCGATTCTAAACGTTTGTGAACTCAAGTATTGTAACCTCGTTTCACAATTATTAACAGCTTTTGTACAGAAAAGACTTAAGAAACTCGGAACCTACATTAGTAACTTTCAGTTTTAAAGAACCCTGAGGACAAGGGTACATCTTTAAAATTTGATGTACCTCTATTAAATCAAACATCATTTAACAAAACGCATTATAGAACTCATCAACTACCACAACATAACCCAAATGTCAGGTAATTTACCATGTAATCAAGCATTTAGTATAACATTCTAAACCTAACACATATAGCATTCTCAGCATATATAAGCCAAACATCGCTCATTCTTCCACTTTATTACCACAACGGTAAACCTATAAAAGAACTGGACACAATTTAGTATACCACCATATAACGAATAATTTTCTTCCTAAGCTATTTTATAAATTACATTAAAGGTTATTCGATATATCAAACTAAAGCTAACGCTTCACTCACTAAACCAATAAATTAAATAAACACGTGTTACCCAAACTTCAGTAACTATAGTACTGGATAAACCTAGACAGAATTGTCTATCTTTCTCAGTTTACAAAATCACCCAAGTCTAATTAATAACACATCACTGATTATTTATTCCACAACTGCCTTAAGAAATGTGAGAGTTTAAACCTAAACTACCACTAAAACACTAGCGTTACCCTCAAGCAAGATTTACTTACCATAATAATATATTGTTCATTGCACTGTTACGTTTAGTTAAATCAAAAACCTAAACAGTAAAACTTTTACATAAAACATTATAACTAAACAAACTGTCCACAAATTACTTGGTTTGAATTTTGCGCAAAGCTACACCAGGGCTATCTGCGCTAGTCGTCCCTAATTTTGCAGTGTAAGACTAAAGGGAAGGCAAATAGTTATTGCTTCCCATTGCCAAATCTTGAGCTACTCTTTTACCAACGAATAGTGGGTTAGACCGTAACATTGTAATGCTCCCACGACTGAAAGGGTGGGCATGCTTGGTGTGACGGAGATTCAAACCTGTGTCCCTCAAATTACGGATCTAGTGCATTAACCATCTCGCCACACCGGACCAAATTATTTAGTAAATAATAAAAATATAATAATGGGCGCTTATTATTTTAAACATATCAGTAGCTTCTATATCGCTTGCAGGTCGGCAAGAAATAATAGGACACGCCAGTCATTCGTCTGTTCACTGCTAAATATGGTTTAACCTTATTTATAGCTTGTATGTAATTACTGTGATGCCTTAACCCAGTTACAACAGATAACACTTAACACTGACATCGTTAAGAAAGAAGACGCTGCGTGTTTGCGTGAAATGATATCATGCGAATAATACATTTATTGTATATTTAAAAACACCCGTATACAATTTTGATGCGTTTCCCAAAATGAGGCGAAAATGATATTTTAAAGTTAGGGCAAGAGCGATTATAGTAAATTCGATGGTGTAACAATGCTAATTAACTGTTTTAATATGTGTTTTACCAATGAAATCAATAAGTAATAACTACAATACACTCAGCATTTTAATGTGTATCCGTGTGTTACATCTAGTCATTTAATTAACCCGGGCCCAGCATGGTCAAGCGTGTTAAGGCGTTCGACTCGTAATCCAAGGGTCGCGGGTTCGAATCCCGGTCGCACCAAACATGCTCGCCCTCCCAGCCGTAGAGGCGTTATAATGTGACGGTCAATCCCACTATTTCGTTGGTAAATGAGTAGCCCAAGAGTTGGCGGTGGGTAGTGATGACTAGCTACCTTCCCTCTAGTCTTACACTGCTAAATTATGGATGGCTAGCGCAGATAGCCCTCGAGTAGCTTTGCGCGAAATTCAAAAACAAACAAAAAACAAAACAATTAATTAACCCGTCACTCATTAAAAAAAAAAAAAAAGACAGAGGGCGCGTAAAAACCATATTTATTAAAGGGATGTGTGGATGACCGAAGCTTGGAAAACACTGACATGAGTAATAGTGGTACCAGTAATAATGACATAGTTAATGGCTACATTAATAGTGATACATGTAACAGAGGTACCTATAATAATATCAGGGGTTCGATTCCCCTCGGTTGACACAGCAGATAGCCCGATGTGGTTTTGCAATATATAAGAAAAACACTCACTCATCTATAATAATGGCACAAGTAACAGTGGTACTAACAGTAATAGATAATGGGTACATTAATGGTGTTACAGACAACAGAGGTACCTAAAATAATGGCTCAAGTAACAGTGGTACTAACAGTAATAGATAATGGGTACATTGATGGTGTTACAAACAACAGAGGTACCTAAAATAATGGCTCAAGTAACAGTGGTAACAGTAATAACGAAGTCATAGGTACACTAACAGTTATACAGATGAAATAAAAACCATATAACCAGAGCGATTTCGAAAGGTGGGCTTTTCTTCTTCAGGAGGTACCAGCAATAATGACAGAGGTTAAGCGGACAGAGTTCTTCGATTTCAGAGGCGTAAAATAGAAAGCAAACACCGAAACCCAAGAAGATAGATCCTGCAAACTTGAGAGCTATCTAAGTAACTAATACCCCATCACAAAAAATAAACACATCGAAAATAAAATAAAAATTCCGATAAAAAATATTACTCATTCTCACGGGATATCGTAATGAACTTCGTACTGAAGTTTGATGTGTTTGTGTGTATAGCGAAATTTCGCACATCATACTGGATGAACTGATAGTGGAGGTACCGGTTTAAGATGAAACGTTGATCGTTACGTGTTCTTATAGAGTGTGTCATGGCACTGTGGCCGCGTCCATTCTCACTGACGGGAGGTGAATGTATGCGAATCAAGATAATCATGTTACTTAGCGGGCTCCAGTCCCTAGGTCGCCAAAGTAACGAACGAGAAAGGTCCCTGGCCAACTGTGACCCGCTCACACCCTTTTAACACGTGCAAGGTAAGGGCACGAGCAGTGCGAAACAACAAGGCCTCGAACAACTATCGAGAGTCTGTCTGTACTGACTGTGCAAATTAACCTTTGTGAAACTCTCTTGTAACGAAGCATCTTAAAGACACTTCTTTAATACCAGCTCAGGATGACTTAGTAAAGACAGCTAGATACATGCGCATAGTTAAGTACCTTATAATCTAAACTTATAGTGAATACGTAAAATTCCGACAGTTTTAGCCCGAAAGTTACGAAGATTTATCCAGTCATGGATATTATTTTCACTCTCCTTCAAGGTACAAATTCCACATTGAACTGGAATAAACATGAACCGTGTACTTAACTCGACAGCCGCTTTCAAAACGGAGAATACCGGCGAGTTTCTTCTGCCAGTTAGTTACTGTGACGAGTCGAACACGCCCGCCCCACATTTTTCCATTCGAGGCTACCCGTGTGTCTGTGGCCGGACAACCGAGTAAAATAACCAACGGCATAGTCAGAGCAGTAAATTTCGTATCACTTTTTTACAAAATTGTGTCAACTATTGAAATAATTGAAGTAATTATACTTGTTTCAAAGATATACTCGAGAGTTTCAGAGGTAATCTTTCTTAAGAACACACCAACATCTTGTCTTTAAATTAGGTTTCCAGCGTTCTAAGAGGACAGACTTCATGAGAATCTGCTGAAACTCAGATGTGGAAGGCTACAGACACACAACTTACGCTGTATCATTATGTTACCTCAGATGTCTTTATAATAACGATTCCCTGCAGACACGATTCTTTGCTATCAATTTGCATATCGATTTCAAAGGGTCCTTGAATTTTGAAGTCAAATTTAAGCGTTTCAAGTGTATAGCGATTTCAAAACCATATTTAAACTCGAATTGGAATTAAGCACAAAACTACACAATGGGTTCTCTGTGCTCTACCCACCAATGGTATCGAAACCCGGTTACTAGCAGTGTGAGTCTGCAGACATACTACTGTCTCACTAGGGAGGCTTGAATTTTGAAGTCAAATTGCAAGCGTTTCAAATGTATAGCGATTTCAAAGCATACCTGAATTTTGAAGTCAGATTTCAAGCGTTTCAAATAACTATAAACGATTTTAAAGAAGTCATAATAAAATTAAAACATCTTTCTTTAAATTGAAATTTTAATAAGGTTTAAATGTAAAAGTTAAAAATCACTAGGGGTTTTCCATTGCACAAATTTCCAAGTATTCTGTCTCGTAGTTATTTTTAATAATATAACACCTACACCACTTCCAGCATTCTAACATTAAACACGGTTTCCGTTGCGTCGTTGTGATGCACTTTTTTTAAGTCGAAGTTCTAAGGTTTCCAGAAAAGAGCAACGCTAAACCACAAAACGGATTATACCGTATATACAACGTAGCGTTTATGTATACATTTTACGTTGTAGTACGTACACAGCTAATCAAATCCCAGATTTAGTGTACGTCGTAAAATTATGTCCAATGCCAATTTTGGGTAAACTCACTTAGTCTCGTATGAAAATACGATAGCAACAATATCTGTAGTTTATACATGGATCTCTTTACAAGGGGTCAGTTCAGACCAGTCTAAGAAACGCACATCAAATATCGTGATGATACTTTTCTTTCTGTCCTCTAGATACGATAAAAACAAACAAAAATACTGTCTAAATACGTCTAAAAAACGGGAAAACGACAAAGGCAGAATGGCCCAAGAATATCTAGAAACACATGGTTACCAATATAAATATACACATGTACATACATTTATTTTAATAAAATTGTTTGATTTTATAAATATTTGTGTGTGTTATATTGAACGTGTTGATAGGTTTATTTTCTTTTTTTTATGTTACTATGGGTGATTCATCTGATATTGATGTATGAAGTAATGCTTAGGGCATTTTGGTGAAAACGTCATGTGCAATATATACGTACTTACAAGTTCCAGAAAAGGATATGTTTACGCAAGTCGGGCACGTTCTGCACTCGCTGGCGAGCGACTTCACATAGAATTTAAGTTCGTAGTTCCTTTACTACTTACGTTTTTTGGAAGACAACACCTGTAAACAAATCTATAGATTGTAGAACATTTGCCCATATTAATTGTTTAGAGCTGAGCTCAAACAAGTATTTAACATCCTAAGTTTGTTTTTGTCCATCTTGCGAACGCACGGACTTGCACAAGTCGTAACATATCAGGGTTCTACAATACCTACCAAAAAACACATTTGAAACTATTAATTGCTTCAACGTGCTACAATATACGAATCGAATAACATTTGGGAAGTTCTCATTTAAAGGTCAGTGAATTTTGCTGATGGCAATAGTTTGAAAATAACCTAAAAATAAGGTTATTTAGTGTAGATCGACTGGCTTCACAAACGCGGCCCGAATTATCGTATAAGGTGCGGATAGAACCTTGAACGATCATACGAGAAGAGAGAAAAAGTGTATATCAGAACGACCTCACAATCCTCCTATTATTGTGGACTTTTCTAGCTGTAGTACTAGATTCTAAAGCACAAAACTAAAGCTTAGTAACTGCCCTAGCAACAGTGACGAAGAAGAAATATGTGTTTTTTCTCGAGAAGGCAATCCACCGTAAACCATTGTCGCCATTTTGATTGAGTTGCTGAGACGACACTGGACTAGGTTTATAAAATCACGATTATTTTATATAAATAAAGCTTGCTAGAAACTGTCAACCTCTAAAATTAGATACTGCAAAGGTTAAAGACTATCCACGTACCTGTACTTTCAAGGTCAAGCAAATTTTCTTCACATAAACACGAAAATATGCAACACAGCAAAAATATTCATCTCTTCATCGTAGCACACCGACATCAGTACGGCGGCGTCTGCTCACTTCAGTCCACTGGCTGGTTGGCACTAGTCACGTGACTAAAATACCCGGATCACTTTTGTTTAAACCAGGATTTCTAATCGACAGTTCTGTAGCACGCCACGTATATCTTTACCTCTGTTATCCTAAGCCTCGTTAGGGGGGTAGAGCATCTATCTACGACAAGAATCTTAGAGGGAAGGCAGGCAAACCTTTTAATATTACACATAAATCACCAACGCAACTTGGAAACCGTTCATATTATAAGGGTGTGACTGCGGCTGTCGTTTCTTTATTATTTCGGTTGTTAGGGTATATTTGTCACAACGATGCTACATGTTTGTTGTCTTTAACACACCATAGCGAACCTATGTTTGTGTAGAATTTAATAATAATTTATTATTCTAAAATATTATTCAGCAGAAAGCTTTTCAAAATATTAAAAATAATTATCAGAAAATACGTCTAACACTAATGTCCCACGCTGGGACAGTGTTAAGTCTAAGGATTTATAAACCTAAAATCAGCGGTTCGATTCCCCTCGATGGACTTATCAGTTACTCCGATGTGGCTTTGCTATACGAAAACACACACTGTAACAATAATCAGCTGGCATTTACATTTAGCGTTAATAATACTGCGAATTACTAGGATATAATTTTCAACATTCCTTATTTGTTTTTCGTAAAATTTCCCGACAATAAACTGAATATAATACTGTTGAAACAACATGTATTAAGTTTGACTCGCACAATAATGGACATACATAAAAACAAAGGTAATTTGGTAATAAAATATCCACAACATTTTCACAAAACTAACAATATTTATATATAAAAAAAGCTTTGTTTCAGCGATTCAGCTTTAAAGTTTTAAACAAAAAAATAATTATCTGAGTTAATTTATTTTTCTCGATGAAAGTTTGGAATATTTCGATATAATAAAACGTGAAACATTCAATTAGTTATAAATATCCCCCTAGTACAGCGGTAAGTCTACGGATTTACAAGGCTAAGGGCCTGGCATGGCCTAGCGCGTTAAGGCGTGCGCTTCGTAATCTGAGGGTCGCGGGTTCGAATCCCCGTCGCACCAAACATGCTCGCCCTTTCAGCCGTGGAGACGTTATAATGTGACGGTCAATCCCACTTTTCGTTGGTAAAAGAGTAGCCCAAGAGTTGGTGGTGGGTGGTGATGACTAGCTGCCTTCCCTCTAGTCTTACACTGCTAAATTAGGGACGGCTAGCACAGATAGCCCTCGAGTAGCTTTGTGCGAAATTCCAAAACAAATACAAAGCTAAAATCAAGGATTCGATTCCCCTCAGTGAGCTCAACAGATAGCCCGATGTGGCATTGCTCTAACAAATACACGCACACAGTTATAAATTGTATCTGAAAAGTAATTCAAATTTATTGAATGAACAATAAAAACTGCGGTCTCAGTTTAAAGTACAAAGCAAAGTTACTATTGTGGAAATAAACAAGCAGTTAGTCCAATTTACAAAATATTCAACAAATGTCTTTGATCGAGAGGGGGAAAAAATTATACTGCTTATAACGGTAGATAAAAATGTTTCATTTACTGAAGGATATTTCGCATAACATACAATGTTGGTAAACAAAAACTTCAATAAGATATTAGAGAAACAACAATTTAGTTACCTCTTGTAAAATATGAATAAAAATTTGTTTGTTTGTTTTGTTTTGGAATTTCGCACAAAGCTACTCGAGGGCTATCTGTGCTAGCCGTCCCTAATTAGTAGTGTAAGACTAGAGGGAAGGCAGCGAGTCATCACTACCCACCGCCAACTCTTAGGCTACTCTTTTACCAACGAATAGTGGGATTGACCGTAACTCTATAACGCCCCCACGGCTGAAAGGGCGAGCATGTTTGGCGCGACCTGGATGCGAACCCGCGACCCTCAGATTACGAGTCGCACGCCTTAACACGCTTGGCCATGCCGGGCCATGAATAAAAATACTCGACTAAAATCATTGCTATTAACTATTTCATATGAACAAGAGATAGCGCCCTTTATTTTTGTCTTTAACTGTAAAGACACAATTATTTAAAATGTCATTCATTAGTCCATGTTCTTAATGGTCTAACTAGCAAGATAAAACAAGTTTTATACAGAATTTCTTGCAAAGATAAAGTCTTACTGAGAGTAATATAATACTAAGTCATAGATCAACATGTAAAAAAATTTGAGTTGCTATATGTTATAGATCAACGCGTAAAGTAATGTGAGTAACTGTGTTGTGATACATAAACATGTAAAGAAATGTGAGTTGCTAAATGGTGATAAATTAACATCTAAAGAAATGAGAGTAGCTATACGATCATAGCTTAACATGTATGAATTGTGAGTAGCTATATGGTGACAGATCAAAACGTAAAGTAATGTGAGTAGCTATATGGTGATAGATTAACATGTAAAAAAAAATTGAATAGCTATATTGTGATAGATTAACATTAAAGTAAAATGTAGCTGTATGGTGATAGATTAACATGTAAAGTAGTGTGAATAGCTATATAGTGATATATTTCTATGGGAAGTAAGATGAGTAGCTATTTGGTGATACATTAACGTGTAAGGTAATGTGTAGTTAGCGATATGGCGATAGATTAACTTGTAAAGAAGTGAGTAGTTATGTGGTGAGAGATTAACATGTAAAGAAAGGTGAGTAGATATATATGATGATAGATTAAGATGTAAAATAATGTATAGCTGTATTATCATAGATTAACATGTAAAGAAATGTGAGTAGCTATATGGTGACAGATTAACATCTAATGTAATGTGAGTATATGTATGGTGGTAGATTAACATGTATAGTATTGTGTAGCTATATGGTGATAAATTAGCATGTAAAGAAATGTAAGTACGTATATGGTGATAGATGAACAAGTAAAATAACGTTAGTAGCTATATGGTGATAGAATAACATCTAAAGTAATCAGTAATGTATGGTGATAAATTAACATGGAAAGTAATGTGAGTAGCTATAAAGTGATAAATTAGCATGTAAAGAAATGTAAGTACGTATATGGTGATAGATGAACAAGTAAAATAACGTTAGTAGCTATATGGTGATAGAATAACATCTAAAGTAATCAGTAATGTATGGTGATAAATTAACATGGAAAGTAATGTGAGTAGCTATAAAGTGATAAATTAGCATGTAAAGAAATGTAAGTACGTATATGGTGATAGATGAACAAGTAAAATAACGTTAGTAGCTATATGGTGATAGAATAACATCTAAAGTAATCAGTAATGTATGGTGATAAATTAACATGGAAAGTAATGTGAGTAGCTATAAAGTGATAAATTAGCATGTAAAGAAATGTAAGTACGTATATGGTGATAGATGAACAAGTAAAATAACGTTAGTAGCTATATGGTGATAGAATAACATCTAAAGTAATCAGTAATGTATGGTGATAAATTAACATGGAAAGTACTGTGAGTAGCTATAAAGTGATAAATTAGCATGTAAAGAAATGTAAGTACGTATATGGTGATAGATGAACAAGTAAATAACGTTAGTAGCTATATGGTGATAGAATAACATCTAAAGTAATCAGTAATGTATGGTGATAAATTAACATGGAAAGTAATGTGAGTAGCTATAAAGTGATAGATTAACATGTAAAATATATGTGAGTAGCTATATAGCGATAGATTAACGTATAAAGATGTAAAGAAATGTCAGTATCTAAATGGTGATAGATTAACATGTAAATAAATGCGAGTAAATATATTTTGACAGATTAACATGTATAGAAATGTTAGTAGCTATAAGGTGATAGATTAACATGTAAAGTAAAGTGAGTAGTTGTATGGTGATATATTTACATGTAAAGTAATGTGTAGATTTATGGTGATAGATTAACTTGTAAAGTAATGTGAGTAACTATATAATGATAGATTACCATTTAAAGAAAGGAGAGTAGCTATATGGTGATAGATTAGCATGTAAAGTACGGATAGCTATATGGTGATAGATTAGGATGTAAAGTATGGGTAGCTATATGGTTATAGATTAACTTGTATAGAAATATGAGTAGCTAAATGGTGACAGATTACCATGTAAAGAAATGTGAGTAGCCATATAGTTATAGATTAACATGTAAATAAATGTAAGTAAATGAATGGTGATAGATTAACTTGTAAAGTAATGTGAGTAGCAATGTGGTGATAGATTAACATCTGAAATAATGTTAGTAGCTATACAATGATAGATTAACATTTATAGAAAGGTGAGTTGCTATATGGTGATATATTAACATGTAAATAAATGTGAGAACCAATATCGTAAAAGATTAACATATAAAGTAAAGTGAGTAGCTATACAGTGATATATTAATAGCAATGTGTAGCTATATAGTGATAGATTAATATGTAAATAAATGTGAGTGACTATATGGATTCAGATTACCATGTAAACTATTGTGCAGCTATATAGTGAAAGATTAACATGTAAAGAAATGTGAGTAGCTATATGATGACAGATTAATGTGTAAAGTAATGCAAGTAGCTAAATGGTGAAAGATTAACGTTTAAAGTAATCTGTAGATATGTGGGGAATGATTTCCATGGAAAGTAATGTGAGTAGTTATATGGTGATAGATTAATATGTAAATTAATGGGAGTAGTTATATGGTGATAGATTAATATGTAAAACATTTGTGAGTAGCTATATAGTTAAAGATTAACAACTGTAGTAATATGAGTAATTATATGGTGATAGATAAATATATAAAATAATGATAGAAGGTATCTAAAGATAGATTAACATGTAAAAAAATGTGAATAGCCATATGGTGATAGATTAACATGTAAGTATTGTGTAGCTATATAGTGATAGATTAACATATAAAGAAATATCTGTAGCTAAATGGTGATAGATAAAGATATAAAGAAAAGTGAGTAACTATACAGGTATAGATTAACATGTAAAGAAAGGTAAAGAAATGGTGATGGATTAACATGTAATGTTCGTTAGTAGCTATATAGTGATAGATTTCCATGGAAAGTAATGCGAGTAGCTATATGGTGATAAATTATTGTGTAAAGTAATGTGTAGCTATATGTAAAGAAAGGTGAGTAGATATATATGGTGATAGATTAAGATGTAAAGTAAGGTGAATAGCTATATTGTGATAAATTAACATGTAAAGAAACGTGATAAATAAACAGGTATATGGTAGATTAATATGTAAAGTAAAGTGAGTAGCTATATGGTGATATATTAACATGTAAAGTAAAGTGAGTAGCTATATGTGATATATTAACATGTAAATAAATGTAAGGAGCTATATAGTTATAGATTTGCATGTAAAGTAGTGTAAGTAGCTATGTGCTGATAGATCAACGTGTAAAGTAATGTTTAGCTAGCTATACGATGATAGATTAACATATAAAGAAATATGAATAGCTATATCATGATAGATTAAGATGTAAAGAAATATGAGTAACTATATGGTGTGAGATCAACAGGTAAAGTAATGTGAGTAGCTATACAGTGATAGATTAGCGTGTGAATAAATGTGAGTAGCTAAGTGGTGATATTTTAACATGTAAAGAAATGCGAGTAGCTATATGGTGATAAATTAACATGTAAAGTAAGGTGAATAGCTATATTGTGATAGATTAACATGTAAAGCAATGTGCAGCTGAATATTGATAAATTAACATGTAAGGTAACGTGAGTTGCTATATGGTGATAGATTAATGTGTAAATAAATGTGAGTAGCTTAATTTGATAGATTAACATGTACAATTTTGTGACTAGCTATAAGATGATAACTTAACATGAAAACAATTGTGAGTCGTTATATTGTTATAGATTAACAGGTAAATTAATGAGAGTAGCTGTATGGTGATAGTTTAACATGTAAAGAAATGTGAATAGCTACATAGTGATAGATTAACGTGTAAATAAATGTGATTTGTTAAATGGTGTTAGATTAACATGTAAAAAATGTGTGTAGCTATATTGTGATAGATTAATATGTAAAGAAGATTGAGTAGCTGTATGATGACAGATTAAAATGTGAAGTAACATCAGTAGGTATATTGTGATAGATTAACATCTAAAGTAACGTAAAGTATTTATATAGCGTTAGTTTAACATGTCAAAAAATGTGAGTAACTATGTGGCGATAAATGAACATGTAAGGTAATGTGAGTAGCTATATGGTGATGCAGTAATATGTAAAAAAATGTGATTAACTATATGGTGATAGATTAACATCTAAAGTAATGTGAGTAGCTATATGGTGATAAATTAACATGTATAGATATGTGAAGTATTTATATAGCAATAGTTTAATATATTAAGCAATGTAACTTTATGGTAATAGATTAGCATGTAAAGTAATATGAGTAGCTATATAATGATAGATTAACATGTAAAGAAGTGTAACTCGCTATATAGTTGTAGGTTAATATGTAAAGAAATGTGAGTAGCTATATGGCGATAGATTAACATGTAAATAAATGTGAGTAGCTATATGTTGATAGATTAAAATGTAAAGTAATGTTAGTAGTTATATAGTGATAGATTATCATGTAAAGTAATATGAGTAGCTGTATAATGATAGATTAACATGTCAAGAAATGTGAGTAGCTAGCTGTACAGTGATAGATTATATTGTAATGAAGAGAGATGAAAGTCACAAAATACCATATAACTAAGTAATGAAGAGAGGCGAAAGTCACAAACTTCCATATAACTAGGTAATGAAGAGAAATGAAAGTCACAAAATACCATATAACTAAGTAATGAAGAGAGGCAAAAGTCACAAACTTCCATATAACTAAGTAATGAAGAGAGGCGAAAGTCACAAACTTCCATATAACTAGGTAATGAAGAGAAATGAAGTCACAAAATACCATATAACTAGGTAATGAAGAGAGGTGAATGTCACAAAATACCATATAACTAGGTAATGAAGAGAGGCAAAAGTCACAAACTTCCATATAACTAGGTAATGAAGGGAGGTGAATGTCACAAAATACCATATAACTAGGTAATGAAGAGACGCAAAAGTCACAAACTTCCATATAACTAGGTAATGAAACGAAATGAAAGTCACAAACCTCCATATAACTAGATAAATAGGACATGGGAAAGTCACAGTATTTAGTGTCACACATATCGGTAAAGAAGATACATTAAAGAAACAATGTTATTTTATGTAAAGTACAATAATAAAAAAACAACACTACACACAAAATGAGGAAACAACGGTATTTTATCTAAAGGTAGATCAGACATTTTTGTTTATTCGATACTTCTTTCTGAAAAACGTTTTAAAAATTGGAAGTAATATATTTCTTTCAAAATTAACCAATTTATAAATGCTCGTCAATAACCAGATGACACAAAGTGATTAATAGCGATGGCGCTTGTTGTCCGAAATAAAAACGTAGAAATCGTTTCAAAGATTTATGCAATATTTATTGCATAAGTCATAAAGTATTTAAAATATTCTAGAGTTGTTAGAACAACCATCAAAATCGGTTGTCAGATAAATAAACATATGACAGTTGATGAAGGAAACATATATTGACATATATATACATATGACAATTATTAATAAATATTCAAATAAAGTCACTTGGTAGATAAATACAAGAACAGTTGAAAACCTTTTAAAGGAACACAACACTAAGATTCCCCTCGGTGGACTCAGCAAGTCGCCCGATGTGGCTTTGCTATAAGTAAACGTACATACATACAACTTCTGAAAACTCAAAAGCGATTATCTATTATAATGTTAATAATAATATTTGTAATATATTAGAAGGAAACAAATTTGTTAGAACTTTTGTAAATTAAAATGCATGATCTTATGCCAGTGAAAGACTGTTGTGATTGTTTTTCAACGGTTTAACAGAAGAATTGTTACACGCACATTTAGGCCTAAAAGCAAAATGGGAAATTTGAAGTTTTTAATGTCAGAATCAGCAGATTTTCCACGTTATATGTTGTGTATCTATTAGTAAATCAACAGAAAAAAACAAAGAAAGACAATAATTTTGCGTCATGATTTTGATGCTACACTAGATAACGTAACGTCTGTTTTAGGTGAACATGTCACGTTGAATGTCTTTGTCGTTATTTCCGGACCTTGCGCAAAGCTACGTAAGAGCTATCTGCGCAGAATCTTTTTTAATGTTTATCTGATTGGGTGAAGGAAAGGCAGATTGAGCATTTAAATGTTCTGAAACTTAACAAAAGTGAGATAACGCAATAAATAGGGTAGATAATGATATAGATATAACAGCATGGGACTTGGAACATTAATTTTGTGTACGAGGGTATACATGTACGTCATATGTATAAATATTTGCTATAGTTTACAAGTGTATAAAACTAAGTATAACTATGTAACAGTTAATGTATAGTCTACAATATTAGTGTTACACCCACACGTTACACAGAAATGCACAATACAGTTAATTAGTTAGTAGAATCGAACTATTTTAACATACTACCATATTACCCTCTGCCCTTTTACACTTTTTCAAAGATGGTTCAACCAAAATCTGGTAAACTGGAACTAAAGTCCCACGAGAGGTATCATGGGGAGTAGAAGACCCTGAAATGTTGTTACCAAAAAGATAATGCCGTATATTAAATTAATCTTAGATTTGACCTTGACCCTTTATGTGTTGTTTTTTTTAAACCACTTAGGTGAACTTAATGTTTAATTCAGTGGCTCACTGTACGAAAGTGGACACTTCCCAGAATCCCGCACGAGTTCCAACATGTATTTAGGTTACTACGTGCTCGCTACGTGTGTTGGTTTATCTCACCAAACATTGGAGAATAGATTGTTTTGACGAGCTTTGAGGATTTCTTGGTTGTAGACTTGTTTGTGAAGATATCTGGCGCCATGATGTTATGAGTGAGATTACTAAACATCTCCAGTTCTAGCTGGTTGTGGCAGCAGGATGTTGACTGTAGTAGCGCCATATGTTACGAGTAAGATTACTAAACATCTCTATATCTAGTTGGTTGTGGCAGCTGGATGTTGGCTGTAGTAGCGCCATATGTTACGAGTGTTGTTGTTGTTTTTTGTTGTTTTGAATTAAACACAAAGCTACACAATGGGCTATCTGTGCTCTGCCCACCACTGGTATCGAAACCCGCATTTTAGCGTGTAAGTCCGCAGACATACCGCTGAACTACTGGGGGACAAAACAATTTCCTCCACGGCGGGGAATCGAAACCCGGTCTCCTGCGTGACAGGCGGGGATACCACTATACTACCGAGGATTACGAGTTAGATTACTAAGCATCTCCTCCAGTTCTAGCTGGTTGTGGCAACTGGATGTTGGCTGTAGTAGCGCCAAGATGTTACACATGAGTCTATCTCCATAGCTACAACTGGCTGTGAAGTTTTATCGGGAATTAATAAAAATCTTGGGTGAGTGCGTGGGTGGGTTTGGCTTTTTATGGCGCAAAGCAACTAAGCTATCTGCATCTAAAAATGTTGGTACGTATGCTATAAAATAAACATATTTCTTCTATACGTTCAATTATGTTAAAAACAGTGCATGTAATAAAAGGAATAACTTTAGTTTGTCAAAAAAATCTGAAAGCAAACTTTTGTTTTACATTAATATCTTTAAGCTAATTAATACAATTTGTTTAATGCTTGTTTTGGACAAACTAAAGGTCATTTACAAAGACTCTTTTTATAAAACATGCACGAACGCTACAAATGAGTCACTTGACTTTACGCCCTTAGTTCGAAAACGAGAAACCTAATATAAAATTTAGTCACTTGCCTTAAAACTGACTCACTTAGTATAAGAGTTGATTACTTGACGTAAAATTGAGTCATTTGACCCAAAATTGACTTACTCAGTGTAAGAGTTGAGTCCTTTGACGTAAAACTTACTCAGTGTAAGAGGTGAGTTATTTGATGTAAAATAGTGTAAATCCGAGATGTTGGTTGGTAACGTCCGTGTAATATGAGTTTTATATCATTTGTTTCAAGCCTAAATTTACCGCTTAACATTGTTTCTCTTTCACTCCAGTATTTTCTACTTTCAACGGTATCGCTTCTCATGTTTTATCACCTTCTTAACCCAATTTAAATATTTAAAATTATCCTGCTAATTTAAAGCAATGTTGTAATCAGTACCATGTGTCCTTAACCAAGATATCTGTAGTAATTCTCTCTGGATTGTATGTTTGTATGAAAAGGAAGGGCAGCTTACGACCCATTTTGTGTCGTTTCTATTTCTTGCTACGCTTATTCTATTATTATTTCCGTTAACGAATACATACATTTATATGTTTCCAACATATTTAGTAAATCTTCAGGTCAAAACTTTCATCCTTAGTTTTTGTTTTGTTAAGTTCTGATTCAATCCACGACAGTGATCTTATGACGTAACACTGCTAATGTTTAAGCAGCGTCCTCTCACTACTAGAGATTAGTTATTGTTTGAATTGCTGTTTGCATGTTTTCGCTGAATCATGTAACACTTAGTACTGTGTGTATAATGTATTAACCGATATATATAGGTTTAAAATTTACGTATACAAGTGGTTTTGCTGACTGTGTTTTTCAAACAGGCGACTTACTGCCTATTAAGGTCATTTTCGTGAGACCTTCGTCCAGGTGATAAATCCGGATAAAACAGGCTTGAACGGCTTAAACTATTGAAATACAGAAACGAAAACCATGTTTACTAGATCTAAGAATGTGTGATGTGATTCAACCACTTGATAATATCAAACCACACGAAGATATAAGAAGGGCTTACTACAACGTTAGATAATAATATCAAACATCAACATCTAAGAAGGGTTGACAACAACGTTAGGAATGCCAAATACCATAAAGATCTAAAAAAGGGTTCAATACAGCATTAGGTGATAATATCACACCACGCGAAGATCTAAAAAGAGTTCATTACAACATTAGGTAATAATATCAAACCACGCGAAAATCTAAGAAGGGTTGATTATAGCATTAGATAATAATATCAAACCACATGAAGGTTTAAGAAGGGTTGATTACAGCATTAGGTAATAATATCAAACCACATGAAAACCTAAGAAGGATTGATTACAGCATTAGGTAATAATATCTAACCACATGAAGATCTAAGAAGGATTGATTACAACATTAGATAATAATATAAAACCACATGAAGATCTAAGAAGGGTTGATTACAACGTAAGATAATAATATCAAACCACATGAAGATCTAAGAAGAGTTGATTACAACGTAAGATAATAATATCAAACCACATGAAGATCTAAGAAGAATTGATTACAATGTAAGATAATGTCAAATATCATGTAGATCTAAAAATACTTTGTTTCAAAACTGGATAATTAAAAATAGCACAAATGTTTAAGAACGATTGATTCCAAGACTGGATAGAACACGAGAATATGAAAGCCTAAGAAATACTAATTCCAACATTTGATAGTAAATAATAAGAAAAAACATAACATGGAGGTCTAAGATGATTGATTGCACCAATAAATACACCAATGAAACAAAATTCCATTACTTATGTTTTATTTCTTTTAGAGATTAATAAAACAATAACTGATAAGAATGAAGATGTCTTCCAGGATTTTCTAACCTCTCAAAGGAGCATAGATGTAGTTGCGCTCTCTATTTCTAAGTAATTGTAAATGATTATTCCGGTGCACCTAAACTAAATCTCCAGTTATCGTCTCCGAAAGAGAAAACGAATTAAGTAAAATAACACTAAGGAGCTCCAACCAATGAAAATTAATCAGAATATTATTAATGGTTTCTTGTTAAACACAAAACCGTTGAATAAACCGTGCTACATCCATCGCAGGAATCGAACCCCAAATTTTAATGTTGTACGCTCTGAAAGTTAACTCTGAGCCAGCTGAGAGGAAGATTTTCTGATAAAGTAAATAGCTTTCATAATGAAACAGCAAACCGAAATATAAAAGCTGCTATTAAAAACGTGCCACTAGGGGAGTTTACTGAACTTATGTCCAGGTGTGGCCTATTATACACCCCACAATGTTTAAATATTGAATGAACAGAATTAAGAATCATATCTCCATAGACATACTGATATATTTTACCACATAGTAACGTAAGTTAGGTCAAAGATAAAATTAACTTGTAACGTATATACATATAAGTAAATGTACTGTTCTTACTTGTCAATATTACAATGCATCATTTCATCATTTGTGTACTGTTTCTGTTAATGGCTGTTGGTGGTTTCTGGGTGTACAAATATACAACTTATTTCATACCATGCCAGATTTCACCTTGTTAAAAACAAACGTGTGTAGTCAAGAGACATAATGTTCATTATTGAACTGGTTACTGTTTGCTTATTACAAAGCTACACAGTGGGCTATCAGCACACTGTCTACCGTACAGAACCTTTGGATTTCAGCTTTATAAATCCGTAAATTAACTGATGATCCTCCAGAGGACTGTTATGTCTATAGGAATGGCTCGACAGCACTTGACTTTTACAACACATGAACAGCTTTGACCAATTCCTTGTGTAAAGAAATGTTTTTTACCAAATTAAGTATTAGTCTCAGAGCAACAAATGTTGAGCTGGAGTTTTTAAAATGTAAATTAATGAAGCGAAATTGTGTTAAAATGAAAGGAATATTAAACTGTAAACCAGCGTTCTGTTATGAAACGTTAATGACACAGCGAGAAATGTTATGAGCGTTATCATAGATGTCTACATATACCAAGGTGGTGCATAGTGATAAGTCTCAGGTTACACGTCAGAAGAGATGAATAGATATCCAAATAAACCAAGGTGGTGTATAGGGATAAGTCTCAGGTTACATGTCACAAGAGCTGAATAGATGTATAAATATACCAATGTGGTGCATAGTGATAAGTCTTAGGTTACATGTCACAAGAGATTAATAGATGTCTAAATATACCAAGGGGGTGTATAGTGATCTCAGGTTACATGTCACAAGTGATAAGTCTCAGGTTACATGTCACAAGAGATTAATAGATGTCTAAATATACCAAGGTGGTGTACAGTGATAAGTCTCAGGTTACATGTCACAAGAGATTAATAGATGTCTAAATATACCAAGGTGGTGTATAGTGATCTCAGGTTACATGTCACAAGAGATTAATAGATGTCTAAATATACCAAGGTGGTGTATAGTGATCTCAGGTTACATGTCACAAGAGATTAATAGATGTCTAAATATACCAAGGTGGTGTATAGTGATCTCAGGTTACATGTCACAAGAGATTAATAGATGTCTAACTATACCAAGGTGGTGTATAGTGATAAGTCTCAGGTTACATGTCACAAGAGATTAATAGATGTCTAAATATACCAAGGTGGTGTATAGTGATCTCAGGTTACATGTCACAAGAGATTAATAGATGTCTAACTATACCAAGGTGGTGTACAGTGATAAGTCTCAGGTTACATGTCACAAGAGATTAATAGATGTCTAAATATACCAATGTAGTGTATAGTGATAAGTTTTAGTTTAAATGTCACAAGAGATTAGTAGATGTCTAAATATACCAATGTAGTGTATAGTGATAAGTTTTAGTTTAAATGCCACAAGAGATTAATTAATAGATGTCTAAATATACCAATGTGGTGTATAGTGATAAGTCTCAGGTTACATGTCACAAGAGATTAATAGATGTCTAAATATACCAATGTGGTGTATAGTGATAAGTCTCAGGTTACATGTCACAAGAGATTAGTAGATGTCTAAATATACCAATGTGGTGTATAGTGATAAGTCTCAGGTTACATGTCACAAGAGATTAATAGATGTCTAAATATACCAATGTAGTGTATAGTGATAAGTTTTAGTTTAAATGTCACAAGAGATTAGTAGATGTCTAAATATACCAAGGTGGTGCATAGTGATAAGTCTCAGGTTACATGTCACAAGAGATTAATAGATGTCTAAATATACCAATGTGGTGTATAGTGATAAGTTTTAGTTTAAATGCCACAAGAGATTAATTAATAGATGTCTAAATATACCAATGTGGCGTATAGTGATAAGTTTTAGTTTAAATGTCACAAGAGATTAATTAATAGATGTCTAAATATACCAATGTGGTGTATAGTGATAAGTGATAAATATACCCTGGTTCTGTGGTGTACCGTTTATTTTCACAATTTATTCTTTGTGGAAGCACGTGTAACGTTCTTTTTCTTTCTTTATTGTAAACCAATGTAGTTCTTGGACTGCCCTGTCGGTTCTCGACCACAGACAACTGAGTCACGTGCTATAGAATTCTTAATAAAGTAATCAAAAGATACAGAAAAAAATGTTGTGTTATCTGATTTATATACGTGTCATTATGTTTTACTGACCCAACAAGACACGTAACCTATATGTAAAACCAGTTGGTATTAATCCTTTGTCTAAACACCCTACCCTCATGGCGGCTTGAATTAAGCTCAAAGAACGACATCAACATCATGTGACTCAGCTAATGTTCGAACGATTGCGATTGTTCTAAGGATTAGGAATATGGAGGATTAGTTTTAATCCTTATTTGACTGTTAGATTCAAGTTAGTGAGCCAAGGTACTGACGTATATTAGGATTGTTAACCTGACACGTTAACCTAAAATAAAAGAAAGTAGGGATTCAACAATGCACTAGGCCCTGAGCACTTAGTGACATGAGTTTAGGAACGTCATTTCCGCTCAATCAACAGAACTTCCTGACACGGAACGTTATCAGTTGCATGGTTAATTGTTTCGTTGAAACAAAGGTTAAGAGTTTTAATACGTAAGAGGGAGATTTGGAAAATGCAAAAAAAAAAGAGGAAAAATATGGAGTTGTCTTAGTTGTTTAACTGATAAAACGTACCTTAAAAATACCTTTTTTACAGAATTTATTTTGCCTTTTAGCTTCGCTAATCATTGAAGTACGTCACTCATAGCAAGTTACCTGTATGAGGACACACAAATATCGAGTCTCATTTAAACCAGAGTACACAAAGTTCAGTCCACGTAGGTAAATCATCCTCAGTAAATAATTACCATATGGATACTGTGAGAAGCGCCGCATTAGAACATCAGGCCTAACATTGCTTGAAGAGCCGGAGTTGTCGTTTGTCGTACGTGGCCCGTGACGCTCGCGGCGATCTCGCTCCCTGATGTGCGGAAATCATCGTGGCATACCTTGTTCTTTCGTTTTGTAATGTCTGAATAACTCGTATATATAACTATGGATAACTAAATAGGACAAAGCTACATAGGTATTCATAGAAATTATTTATGATTTTATAACCAACACAGTTTATCTATTTATTCCTCTTTTAAATTCTTTCTTCTGAATAAAATTTCTTTTATAAGAAAAATATATTTATGTATCTTTACACTAATAAATAAATAAATAAATATTCCATACAGATAGAATTACATACAAATAAAGCTTGCAATGTATTTACTAAATAAATCATAATTTCCATGTGAGAAATTGGTTGGTTTACATGTTACCATGCAAATAATTACAATTATTTAAAATATATATAGATATATATGGATACATTTTACAGTTATGTGTATGACATAACACAAAGCTACAGAATGGGTTATATGTGCTCTGCACACCTCGGTTATTGAAAAACCTATTTCTAGCTATATAAGTCCGCAGACATACCGCTAAACCACTGAGGGACTATCTCGAGTCTATTTGAATTAAAAATGTTTCCACATTTGCACTGGTATGTTACATTAAATTGAAAAGGTATTGGATGTTTAGAATATATATGCAATAATTATAGGAATTACAAGCTACACTTCTGCTCAAAGTCTTATAACAAATGGTGAAACACTATGTCAAATAATAACAAACAAACTGTGCCACTGTAGGGCACATCCAAAATAATTTGGGTATATTTTGTTTGTTAGACGACATATAACAACAGATGCAAAGCTAGAAAGCTAAACACAGATTAATATATGTGTAAAAACGGCTGGTATGGGTAGAGAAAGCACTATGTAGAAGTGCCTTCTCTACCCACACCAGCCGTTTTTACATATATGTTTTTATCTAAAAGTGAGTTTTTCTCGTCTTCACGGATTACTAAACACAGATTATCTCAGAATTCCTACTATAACTCACATGTTATAGCCAGTTGAGGGTGGTTGTAATTAACCCTAAAGATATTATAATATTGTTATACATATAAACTTTATTGTAGCACTAACGTGATGTCTTCTTTATTATTGTTGTACTACATATAAACTTCATTGTAGCACTAACGTGATATATACCTTCATTATTGTTGTATTATATATAATCTTTATTGTACTTTTATATTCCCTTATTCTGAATAAACTAAAATGTTCAGAAGTAAGAAAACCAAAACATCTCAAGTTAAACCTAAATGTATGACACTCTTCTAAATAACACGTCAGTAGTGTTTTTGTATATCTAGTTAGCTGCTAATTCACTACGTTCACATGTTGAGTTATGAATAATATATTTGTTTCTTGTTACAAAGTTTAATTTAGAGGACTCAACAAGAAACAATCTGTAACCAGTAGTTAGTCAGATGGACTACATACAATATTGATGTTTATTTTGTTTAAATATCTTGAGTGACTCATATGTTATAAGTAACCATAAACATCATGGAACCACGAGCAATCTGGTTTATAAAAATGTATTTAAAAACCCGATACGATACTCATCGATGATTCTTTGACTAAATGAAAAATAAAAGAAACTGAAATCATAGCTACTTTTATACCCACCCACGTTCCTCAAAACTGTCACTGATTCACATAGAATTAGTGAAATGTGGAGTGATGAAATAACTCGTACATGTTTTACTTTGGTTGGTCTCGCTCTAACTTCGTTTCTTTGAATTACGTACAAGAATACTCAAAGACTATCAGCACTAGCCCTCTGTTGAATAATGAGATTAACAATAACATTATAACGCTCTCACGGCTGAAAGGATGAGTATGTTCGGTGGTGAGTTTCGAGCTGGCTAATATCGTACGTTATTTTAAACTGCTACAAGTTATGATAATTTGATTGTTCTCTTATTTGGTTGTAAAACACTCACGTAGGCTAACTACAGAATTCTCAGATTACGGGTTTGCTTTTATAACGTTTACTGTGGGTGGGTTTTATTTATCGTATCGTGTTGAGTAAGTTTACAACAGTTGATATAAAGAGCTCACAATATGGCGAGCTCAAATATTTTTTTTACGTAAAATGCACTAGGTGCCCTATCAGTCTTAAACAGGTTGTCACTGTTATGCTATTAGGGTTAACAAAATCGTGGACCCAAGAACAACTTGGTGAATCAACAGTTTAGAAAAATATGTTCTAAGTATCGCTAAAGTCGTTGTTTTCAGCATTTGTTTTAGGGTTAAAGTTCAGTACGGTGAGCTCAACTTAGGCCTATCTTTGTAGTCTGTTTTATTATTGTGTAGTGTTCCTGCTTATGACCAAATTTTCCACGTTAAGAAGAGGCGGCGAAGATATTCAAGTGTAGTCGATTCTATTAAAAACAGAATAAAAAGTTCCCTTGGCTTATCGGGGCCTTCTGAAATTCGTCGCCTTAAGCATAAGCCTACTTCGCCTAAACGTTAAAGTGGGGTTTAATTAACATGAATCTAATAAATTAAAGTTGCTTTCGTTCTGAAACGGTATTCATTGCAGGTAATGAGCCGTGAGGCTAAATTAATTGGTGTAGGAAATATCAAATGATATAAGTGGTTATGCTTTCTGAGAATCTGTAACATCCGGTTGTGCAGAGAACGTTTTATAAAGTTGAAATTGTTTAAATAGTAAACGTTTAATATTTCCACCACAGTTTCAAGTGAAAAAAAAACAAAAATCGGTCAGTATTTTCTTAGCCATTTGTAAGACAAAGAAGTAAACGTTTTCGCTGAATTACATAGCAATTAAATGAGTTTTACCACAAGATATAACAAAACCCTGATCTGGTTCTCACCCCTGATACCATGAACATGACTCACTGGTCAGGGGTTTGTATCTCACAATGAGATGATCACAAATAAACAATTTCTTTGCAGTAAAGAAGCCGGCGGCTTCGATATGAACACGACATTTTGGACTTGTGTAAAAAAATTGAGTTTTGGACTGACGTTTCGAGGCTAGCTCAAATCTTCATCAGGTCGAAACGCTAGCGGTTTGAAACTCTCTGAATAACTTCCACAGCAAATGCTCTTCACAGAAATATTCGACCAACTACAGTCTCAGTGGCGTTGGAAACGGGAGGAGTTTGGGGTGTGGGGTGGTATCACTCACTTTTCATTCTGTTTCAGGAAACATACATCAAAATTAAGAAAAACTCTTTTAGGAAAAACAGGAGAATGCGTACAAATTTTTATTTAGAGCCCGAGAGCTTCATGGCTTTTTAGGCGAGATCTGAACCAAGGAAGCGATTTGTGTGCCTGTGGCATATATTCTGTCGCTTTGCTCAGTAGGATAAACCTTGGACCCCAGTTTTAACTTCTTTCCTATTCATAGTAACTTATTGTTATTTTTTTTGGAGGCAGAACATTAGCGTTTTTATTCCCCTTTCATCACATATAAATTTAAAATTCTTAAATTGTAAGCCTTCAAAAGATTCTTACTCACTGATAAAAATTATTTCTGGATATAAAGAAAATAACTCTGAGTTCAATTTTAATTTCTAAAGCGTTTCGTAGAATACCAGACAATTCCTGATTGGATAAATCATTCGTGGCCATGCTTATGGATGTCCTTCAAACTTCAAGAATAAAAGAAAAGTCAAAATTTAAAGGCGTAAAAAGTAAAAGAATATTTAACACACCGTTAACATGTGTTAAATCTGATTATCCAAATAAGGTTTATACTTCAGAAAGCCTAAGGCTAGTTCGGAAGATTGGAATTTCCGAAACCGGTCCTAAACCAAACCGGACAAGACTTGAAGCATATTTTGATGATTATTGCGTTACAGTGCATCTCAAGTAAAGATATTCCCAGATTTTTTATACCTAGTGAAGAAAAAGTAGCTGTTATCGTTTTTCTTTTGTTTAATAATTTTAAAAGTATGGCTTTGGTTTGGATTTCGCGCAAAGCTACACGAGTGCTATCTGCGCTAGCAGTCCCTAATTTAACAGTGTAACACTAGAGGGAGGGCAGCTAGTCATCACCACCCACCTCCAGCTCTTGTGCTACTCTCTTACCAATGAATAGTAGGATTGGTCGTCACAATATATCACCCCAACGGCTCAAAGGACGAGTATGTTTGATGTGACGGGGATTCGAACCCCCAACCCTAAGATAACGAATTTTCAAAAGCAAGCCTTTTTTAGATTTGTATGGTTTTCTTCGTCACATTCACGGGCCTAATTCATATTAGGGCGGTATTAAATTCTAAAAGGCAAAGAAAATTACATGACAAAAATAAAATACATTTAAAGATTTAGATGGAATCACTTTTTACTGAGGAAACGTCATCTGGGAAAGTTTCCAGAAATGCATTTCATCAACGAAGACAAAAAAAAAAACTTTCTGGGGACGTAGACCACACCCGCTAATCTCTTTGTGCTATGACACTCGAAGGTGCGACAACACTTATATAAGTGAAACCTGATACAATATAAAATATTATTATCAAATAACTTAATATTATTCCATCATACATGAACGCAACCCAAAAAATCAACATCCAATTAACATTAGCAACACTAAACTATTATGCGTTAAGAAAAACATCTACAGAAGAATAATAAAAAAAGCTTTAAATATTTTGTGAACTAAAACCTAATTTAAATCAAATCATAGGTGTCGCCCTATAAAAGAAAGTTACCTGATGATGACCACACGATGAAATAAAGTTAAACAAAAAATAAAAATAAGTAATTCACTCAAGTGCTGAGCCTTTGGACTTTTCAGGACCTGAAAACGAAAGGCGAAAGACTTTCGAAACGTCGTCCTCTACATTTGTGTCTCCACAACAGGCATATTACAAGACATTGTTGTTCCAGTAGCTTCATACCCTGTTGTTTTGTTGGTTGAGATTCAATTTTCAAGATGTTTTCGTAAAATCACAAACTGAATAAACAAAGTGACAGTTTTCATGTAAAAGTTTGATTTACAAGTTTTCTTATTTCATCAGTATTGAACAATAGCTTAGTAGGCGTAACTGATACTCAAGGAGAAAGAACCACTGAACAAAAACGTAGAGTACACCAATGATCTGTTCTTGTACATGAAGAACTGAAAGTACTACAGAGACCTCTACCTAGATTCAGGTGTAATCGTTTCTGATTTTGACCTAACTTTTAAGTCATCCATCCAGCCGGCAGTTACAGATACTAAAAAGGCTTAGTTCGGCTCTTTGAACCGAATGACTGGGTTGCCTGTAATCTTCATAATTCGTTCACAGACGAAAGTTTTGAGCACTTACAGTGGTATCAAGTCTCGAACCTCGGACACTTTGATTTGTGGTTGGAAATGCTTACTGTAAGTAGGAGTCAAAGACTTAGCACACACACACACACAACTTTAAATCTGGTGATAAAAGTTTAGTAGTTGCTCTATGTTGCACACTTTGATTCTAAAACACTCAGATGTCCAATTGCTTTTACAATTCACGCAAAGCTACACGAGGGCTGTCTGCGCTAGTCGTCCTTAATTTAGAAATGATAGGCTAGAGGGAAGGCAGTTAGTCAATACCACCCACCGCCAACTCTTGGGCCACTCTTTTACCGTCATATTATTACGACCCAACGATTGAAATGGCGAGAATTCGAACTGCGACGTTTAAATTTCGAGTTGAGCGACTCAACCACCAACTCGTGACGAGCCCCATATTCAGATCTCTGAGATTCATTGTCGATTGCTTTGAAATATGTTAAATTACAAAAATAAACACTGAGAGGACTGCCTCATTTCTGACTTAATTATATAAGCCCACAATCGCTGAACATTTTAATATACCATGATTAATAAGGGCATATTGCTGTTGCTATAGTTACTCTAGACCTCAGTAAAACGTGGATAGCATGCTGTTGAATTCCACAATATAATCATGGCAAAGTTTTTCGTTTTCATTCTTGTTCTCCAGATGGCTAAACGATAGCTTAAGAGTTAAAGTTCAAGGTTCGATACCTAAACAATGTAGCTAGAACACTGTGCAGCTTTACATAGGGCCTTCCAAAACTATGAGTCCATGAAATGTTTCCTTAAAAGTTAATCTTTGGTTTAACTTATACGACTGTTAGGGCCTACAGACAGAAGGTGCCTAGCCCCTACTATTGCCTTGATCAAGCACTGTCCGGACTTACATCTCTATACCTCGGGTTTCGATATCCGTAGTGGGCAAATATAGATAACCCATTGTGTAGCTTTGTTAAGTGCAAATCAACACAATGGGCTACTTATGCTGTGCCCATCAAGAGTATCGAAACACGGGTTCTAGAGTTATAATCCCTCAGACACTACCGCTGTGCTACTGGGGATGCTAATGCTGCACAAGAATTACATTTTGGGCATTAGGCTGATCCCAATTATGATTTATTCCATGGGAGGTTTGTTAGATTACTCCTTTACCATTTATGGCCAACAAGAAATTTGTTAGGTTACTCCGTTTTGATTTTAAAGTTAAAAAAACACATGAACAAATACCATTCTAACTAGCGAAACGTTGACCCGATTTCTTTATGAGCATTTTGTTCTTTATTCTAATACTCTGCAATTGGTGAAACTGTTTTTTTTATGTTGAATTTTGCGCAAAGCTACACGATGGCTATTTGCGCTAACCATCCAATATTTAGCAGTGAAAAACTAGAGGGAAGGCAGATAGTCATTACGCCCACCCACAACTCTTGAGCTACTCTTTTTTGTAACGAAAAGTGGGAGTGACCGTCGCAGTATAACGCTTCCACAGCTGAAAGGATCAGCATGTTTGGAGGTACAGGGATTCGATCCCGCGACCTTTAAATTCCGAGTGGCGCGAACTAACCACCTGACGATGTCAGGCCAACTTAATAAGAAAAGACAGATGTTCGCACTTCATGTAAGGACCTATCTGAATTAGTAAAAGTCACGTCAAAGACAGCAAAGGATTCTAAATGACGTCATTCTGGACGCTATCTCATACATCGTTAGGCAGTTTAGATTGTTAGAATTCATAGGCCAGAAGAAAAGAAGCCAATTAGGAATAACCCACAGCCAGCTATTGTCTGGCTGAGTTGTAGAACTATAGCGTCAATGTTATAGCTTACCAACGAACCCCAAATGCGAGTTCGTGGAAATAGAATATCAACCATGAATCTTCACGTACTCTGTAACCATTAGGCCACGACTAGTTTTACAGTATTACTTTGTCCAATTGTTGACTTTAGTTGAAGTCCTTACACTTTATTAAAATTTCACCTTTCCGTGAAAGAAACGCAGGATCATGTTAAAATGTTGTATCTAATATGACCTTTGTGATGAATTAGCATATAAAAATGTACTGTTTAAAACAAACATATAAATGATTTCTTAAACTTTCTATGTTTGAAAAAAAAATCCATCGTGACAAAAAGTGTGAACAAAATAAAATACTTCATTTCTAATAATAATAATAATAATTTTATCATCAACTCTATTTTTCAGTTTTCTGTCACAATGAATTAAGTAACGAAAGACCGAGATGTGCAGGAGTGTTCTAACAGGATCGCTTTATCGAAGTAAACATTACTGGTGCGTTTGTATACACTTCCTCTTAAATTCCGCAGAACTTTCTGTCTGTTTAATGGTTCTGTATAACTACTATGAAACGTGGTACTTATTTAGTGTGGATTGTACACGTTGACTGGTTTGGAAGACTCTAACATTTTCTCGGGATATAGAGGAGGCGTGTTATTAGTACCACGTGACACGCTTGGCTAGCTGCCAGGTCTTATTTTTTCGTCCTTAGGGTAGGAAGTTTGTGTTTATAATAAACTGGAGATGAGTGATTACGGCATGCTTGTAAGAATGGATGAAAGAACGTCACTGGGTTAGCGGATTTTCTACAGTTAAGTATTTGCTACTTTCGCGTTTTTGGCGCATGCGCATTCTTAGGATTTTTTTGTCCTTTTCATCTAACCTTCAGGTCAAAGTGCAAAGTAATGAAATATAAGCCTACTTTTGTTTCTCACAATCTTTTCCTTTCATCTTAGGAATAAATGTTTGTATTTTTAAAGAATAGAAAAAGCTTTGAAAACTCCAATATTAATTTCCAGTCGCAGCAGATTATCTTATCTTATTAAGTATACTTTTCTTATTTATAAAAATTGTAACTCATTGTTTAATCAATTAGATACATGAGCTGTGAACGGTGTTTTCGGCCGTAAATCCCAGTAATATCTAATGAGACTCGACAAAAGTAAGAGATTTAGGTGAGTCTACAATGAACGAATGTATATATGTATATATATAATGATACAAAACAATGTTTATAACGAATGTATAGTAATGAAAATGTAATAAAACTAGATATATTCAGCATTGCAACCAGTAATGACTGTGTTCAGTTTGTAATACAGAAACACTAGTCGTTAAACCCCTACTGTGTCAAATGTGTATTTCAACTGCTAGAGAGAGAAACATGTCATTCTCGTTTCCTTTTAACATGCAAGCAACGTGTAATTACCAAATATATTTAATGTTCTTCAGTGACACGTATGAAACAAACTGTTGTGTGCTTAAGAGCATTATTTGTGATTTTCAATTATTTAATATTGTCGTGACTTAATTTTGTGTTATTTTGATCAATTATGATGCGAAGTATTGCTGTGATTTATAATTTTGTTACATTCTTGTCAATTCTGATGTGAAATATTTACGTGTTTACAAAGTTTTACTTTTAGTGGGTCAGTACTGTACAAAGTTTATATTAAATCATCGACTTTACAATTTAGAGGGACATCTCTGTCTTTTTTAATAATGTCAGCTGACAGTATTACATCTCCTACTTTCTTACGTTCAAGCAGGATAATAGACCAGCTGTGGTAGCGCTCTCTTTTTTTTCTTCTTCCTACTGTTTTAGCTCGTAACGAGTCAATACCGGTTCGCTGTAAACGGCGCAGATGAAGCCAATTCGTGCAAACTGCCGTTGGTGTTTCAAACGTACACACACAGCTCACTGTCTCGTGTACGACTCATGTGATCTAACAATAATAACAGTATTTTTTGCCACGCATAAATTGAATCAGAGACAAACGAATTTCCTTCCGTCATGTAGTAATCTAAGTAAGCAAATGAATTTTCGAAAGTCTAACCTGTTAAACTATAAAATGAATACTTGAAGGAACAATAATCAATTGATATTTCTCCCGATATTAAAGTGTTCGCCTTAAATTAGAAAACAAATTAACATCAGTAGAACTAACTCATAATTTACCTTAATAATGATACCCCACAAAATAATCAGATATCAGATAATTAATTGTTATCAAGCTGACCACGTTTCAAAACACCATTAGAGAACTGAAGACAGTGCTAATGTGTTTAGTATATTAATACTAACAAAAGTACCTTCGCTTAAATGAATTAGGTCGTACACAACGCAGTAGCGAACAAACACCAACTACAGCTACAAAGTTTTATAAAAGTTCACGCTTAACATCTAACGCGTTAGGAACCCAGCGGCAATTTGTTATGGAGAAAACTGACTAGTGGTCTGGTGGTGATATTGGGAACTAAAAGACAAACAGGATTTTTTTTTTTTTTTTTTTGCGTTTTTAATCGTTTGTTATGAAATACGTGAACTGTGTGATAGTTTATAGATATATATATATATATCACACTGACGGATATGCATATACGATATTTGATATACACGGCATCGATATATATACACATGTATACATATTTACTTAACAACGACTTTCTAGTGGCTCAATGGTAGTCTGAAGGCTTATGATGTTAAACACTAGTTTCAGATAGTTGTGGCAAACACAGAACAGATAGCTTATTGTTAATATCTGCCCTTAGTAACACGTTTGTTTTATTTGTTTTGAATTCCGCGCAAAGCTACACGAGGGTTATCTGCGCTAGCTGTCCTTAATTTAGCAGTGTAAGACTAGAGAAAAGGCAGGTAGTTATCACCACTTACCGCCAACTCTTGGGCTACTCTTTTACCAACGAATAGTGGGATTGACCGTCACATTATAACGTCACCACGACTGAAAGGGCGAGCATGTTTTGGGGATTCGAACCTGCGACCTTCGGATTACGAGTCGAACGTCTTAACCCACCAGACCATACCTGGCCAAAACTGGGTGTTAAATAGTGCTAAATAAAAATGTTTGACATTGCACAACTGTGCACAGAATATAGACTGATTAATTATAAATTCTGGACCCAGTTAAATAACCAACACATAGCTCATTGTGTGCTCTTCCATTTACGGGTATCGAAACCCGGTTTCATCGTTTTATGTCCGCAGACATGCCGCTGTGCCATTGGGGGGAGCATCTTTAACAACTAACCTTATAACAATTGAATTTTTAAAAATATAATGTGAAACGGATAATGAAATATTAAAGAAATAGACGATAACATTAACGTTAGCGAAGCATTATATATATCTATGTATATATCTGTTATTTATACCCCCTTTTTATAAATTACCCATGATCCCATCGTATTCTTTATTCGTGGTGCTTTTATTTAAATTTAGAATAAACCGGAAAAAGTAATCAATTACCTGTCATTGTTCCAAATATCCAAAAGAGTGTAATTATTGAACAGAAACTATCTAGTGTACAACGAAACACCAGTATTGTATTCTCTAACACAAACGTATTTTAAACGACCTACAGTTAGTAGCCTATAAGACTAAAGCGATTTAATCGATAATCTAAGAACAGCGATTACGTCGATTAGTTTCCTGTAAACTAACCAATTATTCGGTTAATCTTACGAAGACAATCAACTAACTGAAGCCAGTCCTTTCAGTAATTAGTCCAACAATCAATTAATTAAAACTACAATTAAATTGATTGTCACGAAAATAATTAATCAATCAATGAAACCTGGGTTTACTGTTATGTACTGTTTCCGGTTGTTCCAAATAACCAAGTAATTGAAATTTTGACATAATGTTTGTTTGCTATTAGCCCAAAGCTACATATGGTGGTGTTGGTGGCGGTGGATGTCTTGTGGTTTGAGGGTTTGATTCCCATTATTACTGAACTTCTTCACCACGTCTTGGTTATCAAAAAGTCACTGAGACTGTCTACCACCGTCATTAACTTCGAGCTGTTAACAAGAGAGAAGTGCCTTTTTTTTTTTCATATTGTAATGTGTTTTTCGGTTATGAGGAGGAACACATCTAGGGGGATGAGGTACAGGGGAGCCGACCCTCATTTCCTCATATTTTTTTCAGAAATTAATAAATATTATTTAATTGTATATAAGTAGGCGTAGATTTGGAGAATGGAATCCTCCACAGGGCCAATTCTCCTCACTCAATGTTTTCGAAAATTAGTAATTATTATTTAATGTTACATAAGTAAGTGCAGATATAGGGGTCTGAAACTACGCCTCCCTATTTTCTTCGGAAGTTAATAAAAACAGCCAAAACAGTATGAAAAAATATATTGTGGAAGTTTTTTTTTACAATTTAGTTGAGCTATTAATTTTCATAAAAGTGTCCTGAACTTAAAACAGCTGCAGTCTACAACAATTCAGTTGAAGTGTCAGCCAACGACTTGTTGTTCCTAAGCTAATACACCTATAAGAATGATAATTAAACACTGCCATGATAATATTCGTTCATTGTCTGGAAATTTGTTTTTGTCAGAGTCGGTAACGATCAGTATTTTTTGTTAATG
Organism: Tachypleus tridentatus; assembly: GCF_004210375.1. NCBI lineage: Eukaryota > Metazoa > Arthropoda > Merostomata > Xiphosura > Limulidae > Tachypleus > Tachypleus tridentatus. The sequence continues at coordinate 72,318,330 of NC_134836.1, read as the reverse complement.
TCTCTTCACAACCAGGGGCACAGTGGCATGTCTGCGGACTCACAACTATAGAAACCGGGTTTCGACAGCCGTGGTAGACAGAGCATAAACAGCTATTTGTGTAGCTTTGTGTTTAATACTAAACAACACGAATCTTAACAACCGGTTTGTCACAGCCATCTTTCTGGTCTGTAGGACTTCACGAAAACCGACCACCAACATAGATCTGATGGAACACTCGTATTTAAATCTCGATGTTTTTTCTTGTACTTGCACTTTTGTGGCTCACACCAGTGTAAGAAAGGAGTGAGTTGATTGACCGCTGCTATCAAACAGGTTGAGAAACAGAGGTTTTGGCCACCTACAATACTTTTTGAATTATTACGATAGATTTTTTGTAGTTTAGAAGTGTAAATTCTCATGATGTTTTAGCACTATTTATTTATAAAATGAGTGAAAACACGGGTGGCACAGACTGTATAAATACGACTTTCATAAAGAAAAAAATGAAAACAAACACTCTATTGATTATTGCTATAATGTTTTTTACGTGTGATTATAAATAATTATAACTATTTAAGTTTAATTAAAAATTGGAAACGTTTGTTGTTAACGTTTTATTTTTATATCAATCACATTAATAGAAAGAGATAAAGGAATTAACATCGTTGGATTATAATCTGATTAAACTAATCGTTTCCTTGAAATGGAGGCTGAAGGCCACATGGGGAGTTCACCTACTTTTAACCACTTACACAACTATACGGTAGTGTGTTTTCTGTCAGTCAGTAGGTAGACAATGAATTGTCTTCACACAACAGACGTTTAGCGTTGCAACTTGTACTGTCGTGAAGCCAGTAAAAGATGCGTATGCCATGAATCATGAGAAAAATTACACACTCTTTGGCTACAACACAGCATAACAAATGAACATCCAAAGCAAGAAATAACACAAATGTCATTTTTAATTTTGGTTTAATTTGTTTTTGAAACAGAACACGTTCGGGGATCTGTCACCCAAATATTATTGAGAATGCTGTAGAACCATCTAATGATATTGATAGCCTGAATCACAGATAATTAATATTCGTGTAATATTTCCTAGTCTTAAACAAAACACTTGTTTGTCTAGTATTTTGTGCGACTGTAAAATAGTGTGTTTTTATAGTATAAGATCACTTAATCCTTCAAATAAAAATCTCGATAGCACTAAAATGTAGGGGGTGACAACTCAAATAACAAATTAAACAACAGTTCTGTAAAGATACGTTGATATTATACAGGGTATCCGAAAGGTGTGGAGTCATAATTGCTTTAACAAATTTTAGAGTGCTGACCTTTAATTCGAAACTAGCTTGAAACAGTATTTCAATACCGTTTGAATCACACGAACCATATCCGTGTTATCTAAACTGCCGGTATCCTCAGAATTTGCGATTGATTTCCCAACAGTACTGTGTGAGTGATGTTTTTCTTCTCATCTGGATGGGGTGCATCAAATTTGGAAGCAGCCCTCCGTTGGGACTAACCATCTTGTGTCACACAACAGGATTAACTTGACCTTCTTTGTGAGTGGACATTGTTGTAACCAGTCGCGTATCTGAAAAAGTTGCAAATCACCTATGGTTTTAGATTTTCGGTCATCCTGTAAAGCACGTGCTGTTATTCACACGTGTTTTTGTGTTTATAAGTATCAATATAATATAACTTTCAGTTCAGTAATGGACCACGAAATATCTGAGATGCTCTCATGGCAACATCTTCATGGCGTTCACGTGGAGATTCCATTGAGTAAATATGTAATTTGTAATGCACTCACTTCTTCAAGATAAAAAATAACGTAAGTGAGAAAATGAAAGTGAACTCACTATGAAGTTTATTCTAGCTTTAGGCCAAAGAAGGTTTAAAGCAAATTAACCATTTTTATGGTTTATTGGTTAAATATAATTGTAAAATATTATTTAACCATGACACTTTCGTGTATTCCAAAGATATCTCAAGGTCAATGTCCAGATATTTAACCTCCTCGGTATGTTTTTAATCTATATAGTTCTTCAGAACCTCAGTTGGATTCACAGACGACTATAGTTCTGGACCCATCCCTTTGGATCCACAGGTGACTTCAGTTCTGGACCCATTCAGAGAATCCGTAATTAAGAATCTCAAAGACAAAAAACTTGTTATTCAGAAACATATTAAATAACTATTATCATATATATTTGTGGTTTCTAAAGGTGTTTTTGTGTTAGAGTGTGCAGCCACTTCTTTTGTGAGAAACATTAAACCAGAATTTGTATAAATAACTTCAGAAGTGTATGTATTTTTATCAGTGACTTCAGTTGTGGACCAACTCCTCTGGATCGACATGTGACTTCAGTTGTGGACCAACTCCTCCGGATCCACATGTGACTTCAGTTGTGGACCCACTCCTCTGGATCCACAGGTGACTTCAGTTGTGGACCCATCCCTCTGGATCCACAGGCGAATTCAGTTATGGACCCATCCCTCTGAATCCACAGGTGACTTCAGTTCTGGACCCATCTGTGTTCACTTGCCCTCTGTTTCTTGCATTGAAATTTTAGCTACCAAAATAACCTTTTACAAAACAAAACGCTTTCAAAACACTGCAATTTCACTCTTTAAAATATCGGAGAAGGCTATTTTAGAAAGGAGAGCGTAACATTCATGGGCCCCTTTAAAATCAGACACTAGCAATTTAGTTAATCTGACCTTGCAATTGATTCAGATTATAAAGGCAAGACGCTTTTGCACCCTCTGCCGGTAGCCAGCTGGGACATTGACTGACTAACGGATTAGTAAATCTATGTGAGTGGCAGGAGTTTGAAGTTTCTTCTGTGCTTATTGGTAATTTTGTACCGAAATGAAAGAGCGCATTATCAAGTTCTCACATCAGGACTAACAGATATGATTATGTATTATAATAGATATTAATCTGAGCTAAATCTGCTGAGTTAAATATAAGATTCGAGTTAAGCTGCCAGGTTAGACCTATGATCAAAGTTAAGCTGCCAGGTTAGACCTATTATCCGAGTTAAGCTGCTAGGTTAGACCTATGATCCGAATTAAGCTGCCAGGTTAGACCTATTATCCAACTTAAGCTGCCAGGTTAGACCTATTATCCGAGTTAAGCTGCTAGGTTAGACCTATGATCCGAATTAAGCTGCCAGGTTAGACCTATTATCCAACTTAAGCTGCTAGGTTAGACCTATGATCCGAATTAAGCTGCCAGGTTAGATCTGAGACTCGAGTTAAGCTGCCAGGTCAGACCTATGATCCAAGTTAAGCTGCCAGGTTAGATCTGAGACCCGAGTTAAGCTGCCAAGTTAAACGTATGATCCGAGTTAAGCTGTCAGGTTAGACCTATGTTCCGAGTTAAGCTGCTAAATTAGACCTATGATCCGAATTAAACTGTCAGGTTAGATGTGAGACCCGAGTTAAGCTGCCAAGTTAAACGTATGATCCGAGTTAAGCTGTCAGGTTAGACCTATGTTCCGAGTTAAGCTGCTAGGTTAGACCTATGATCCGAATTAAACTGTCAGGGTAGATCTGAGACTCGAGTTAAGCTGCTAGGTTAGACCAATGATCCGAGTTAAGCTGTCAGGTTAGATGTGAGACCCGAGTCAAGCTGCCAGGTTAGACCTATGATCCGAATTAAGCTGCTAGGTTAGATCTGAGACTCGAGTTGAGCTGCTAGGTTAGACCTATGATCTGAGTTAAGCTGCCAGGCTAGATCTGAGACGTTAGTTAAGCTGCGGTATTACATGAAGGGATAAACTGTAAATAAATGATTTAACAATTGAATCAGACACATTAAAATGTAACTGGCTCGAGATGTGTTTCTTATATAAGTTACAAAAATGAATTAGAATAGTAAATATTATGTGGATTTCTCACGGAGTACATTATAATACATACACATACATATATATATATATCATTAATATCCAACTCTTTAAGGTTAGCATTTGGGCGAAAATGTGAAAAAAAAGTTTGATTTTATCTCGCGAATTGAAGAGAGAATGTAAAAATAAATAAGCACATTTTTGTTATAATTGGAAAGGTTTGGTGTCAAAATAAAAAAAAAGCACATTTTTACCATGTGTACTGGAAGTAATGACTATTCTGTGTATCTCAGGACGGCTGGTATGGGCATTAACACTTTTACTAATAAAGCAGAGAACAACGTTTCGACCTGAAGATGACATAAGTATTAGTAAAAGTGTTGATACCCGTACCAGCCGTCCTGAGATACATTTTTACTTCAAGTGGGTTTCTCGTCATTATGAATTAGTGACTGTTCTGTCTGTTATAACATTCATGTCGTTTTTTTCCACTGTAGTTTTAACTGTATTCACTCAGATTCTTTCCACTCTTGTATTATTTGTACTGGACCAGCTTCACCATAACTTGGTGAGTGGCTTCTCTCCCGATAACCCTAACATCAACAGAACATGCTACGTTCTAAATCTTGTTTATGTTTTTTCATTACGTTCTTTAGCTTTGATCTTATATATATATATATATATATATATACAGAAGGATTGCAAAAATCAATGATTAAAATACACATCAGACTCAGTATTCATGTAATATATTGTTGAAATACGTAGAAAATCAAGGGAACGTTTTTACGTCATTGTTAGGTAACTGAGAGTCAACAAGAACAAAATGGCGGACGTTTCAATTTTATATGGAAGTTGTGTTGTTGTGTTCGAAACAAAAATTACCACATGCAAATAAGATTATTGTAAAAAGAACTTTTACCATGTTTGGTCACTCTATCAGAGGACTTCATACAGTGTATTATTCTGTTTAAATATTTGGACTTTCCACACAATGTCTAGTTACGTTTATCTATTTTTTTTATGTTATTTAGGTTTTACCTTATTTTTTCATTTTTATTTCATTTTATCCTGTTTTTTGAGGCTGGGTTATACCAGTTTTGAAAATTCCCTCATTTTTTGTCGTTTTTCAGACCTGTAGGTATTTAAAACGGATAACATTATCTCATTTTTACACTTCAGTATTGTACTCAACACAAACTTGGTTAATGTTTCTTGACAGCACACAAAAGGTCAAAACAAAAATCTTTCTATTCTTATCTTTTTCTCAGGTTCTTCAGTCCCGTAGCTCTGAATTCTTGGCACCAAGCAGGTCCCCCGCTTGGACAATAGTAAATAAGTCTTCGGATTTACAATGCTAAAATCAGGGGCTCGATTCTCCTCGGTGGACACAGCGGATAGCCCATTGTAGCCTTACTATAAAAACACACACACACACACACGCTACGGGAGATAACAAACGTAGAGAAGTATAGGGAGATGCATCTATTACAACATTTCGTTTCGTGTTTAGGTTCAAAACGTGAATTATTTCTTTTTTAACCCGGCATGGCCAGGTAGGTTAAAGCGTTCGACTCGTAATCTGAGGGTCGCGAGTTCGAATCCCCGTCACACCAAACATGCTCTTCATCTTAGGTGTGGAAGACGTTACAATGTGACGATCAGTCCCACTATTCATTGGTGAAAAAGTAGCCCAATAATTGGCGGTGAGTGGTGAAGACTAGCTGCCTTCCCTCTAGTCTTACACTGCTAAATTAAGGACGGCTAGCACAGATAGCCCTCAAGTAGCTTTGCGCGAAATTAAACAAACAAACGCAATGGTAAGAAGTTGCATTTGCGAAAGCATATTTATCAAGTGCGTTCCACTATTATCACGTGTCTTGTTTCTAATAGGTTTGTTTATTTTAATTAAACGTAACCATGCACTGTTTTTGAACTTAATTATTTCCATGTAGCAGAATTCCGTCGAGTTCTTTTGGAGCTGACAGAACACAATCATTTCTTGAAGAAATAAAATTTACTAGTTTATTGTGGACAGTACAACCAACACTAACTTTTAAAGACCAAATAAACAAGACATGTTGTAACGATCTAAAGTAGGCTTAACCTGGCTAACATACAAACATGGGTCTAATTAACTTAATTTGGCTAGTAACCAGCTTAACTCTCAACTACAGTTATACTTGTTGGAAACTGATGAGTGGTGACAAAGATCACTTAAAAATCAGTTTTTCTAAGAATGTTTACCAAATTTTTATCTTTATTATTTTTAATATGAAGTTAATGATCGTTATACAAGGGAACGCCTCCTTACCACAATGAGTAAAACGAAAAGAAGCGTGGTTATACGACATGGTTCGCACATCTGAACTGCGGAAGGACAGAAAGAGCGAAGACACCAAACGAAGACACGGCTCTATGGCATTAAAGAATGGATAAAGCGACCCCTCAAGACCAACTAACAGCTGCCAGAGGTCGAATTCAATAGAAAAACATCAACAGTGAGGCATATGTGTGACGTCCTGCAATCGTTTTGACAAATAACGTAAGACTTCAAGAGAACTAAAACCTTTTAGTATAAAGACTTAATTACCTACTAAAATGAAAGAAACTGTTCCAAAGAATGCATGCGGAAGTTCATCGTCAAAGCAAGTAGTTTACACTCGGAAATAATCGCTAAATGTAGGTTCATTGATTGTTGTTAAGAGTAAAGCTACACAAAGGGCTATCTCCACGCCGCCCATCGCAAATATCAATAACCTAAATTTTAGGGTTAAAATCTTCCCGATTTATTCCTGAGTCACTGGAAGGTTATCAAAACCCACGGTCCAAAATGCAGTCTCAAACATAAGCTCTCAGGTGGTCAGAATTTGGGAACCATGAAGACTTCTTAAAAAACTACTTATTTGAGCGCAGAGCTACAAAATGAGCTTCTGTGCTGTATCCGTCGTAGAGACCGAAACTTGAATTTTAGCTTTGTAAGCTTTTAAGCTGAAAAACTGTTTATTAAAAAATTGAATTGATTAATATGACTTCAAACAGAAGTAAAAGAATAGCTTATCACAACAGATTAAACTAAGAAAACCCTTCGAATTCATGTTATTTTTTTAATCGTAGACTTAAAGTGTTTATCGTTTTGGTGGTGACAAGATTCCGTGGTTTGCGTCTTATTACCTCTGAAAGAATTGCTCTTCGTACTTTGAAGCCAAGGTGAGGGTCAATGAACCCCACTAATCCATCTGACAAGAGTAGCCCAAAACTTTGGCAGTGGGTACTGTTGAATTGTTGCTTTCGTTTTAACCTATAACTTCAACATTAAGGTTGCTGAGTCAGATAACTTTATTGAACTTTGCTTAATGTCCAGCAAGGCATAAAAGCAAAACATGGATCACAGCATGGAAGGCTTCAAATAACTATTCCTGACCTTTATGTATTAACCGATACCCCTAGGGAGTTACATTTTGAGCAGATAATTCTAGAAAGGGTATTTTTATAACCAGGTCCATTGTGATAATTCTTACAACTTCTGTGATTTTAACTTTTTCTTCTTCGACTCCGGTACGGGATTGTGCTGCTTCATCCTCACTCAAACCTGATTACCCAAATTCACATGTTTTTGTGATGAGAATGGAAAGATAGTAGTTATTGGATTGGGTGTGGCCGAGGTTTAGCGTGCCAGACCGTTGAATCCAAAAGTCCATGGTTCACATCTAGTTGCTGTAAATTTGCGCTCCGTTTGTTGTGGGTCATGGGTACGTTATAACAGTGACGAACAAATCCTACTATTTGATTAAAATGGACCAGGAGTTGACAGTGTAACATGCTGATTAGCCGCCTTCCCTGTAATTCAAAATCAGAGACAGTTAATGTAGAATTTGTATGAAATTCATAAACCAGCAAACTGTTGTAACTCTATCTAGTGGATCGTGTACCTCGATTATATCGTATTTGCATTTACGTTTGTTTTAGGGCAATTTGGCTACAAAGTAAACGATAATTCGCCTCGATAAGAAATCACGCATGCTCGCCCTCCCAGCCGTGGGGGCGTATAATGTGACGGTCAATCCCACTATTCGTTGTTAAAAGAGTAGCCCAAGAGTTGGCGGTGGGTGGTGATAACTAGCTGCCTTCCCTCTAGTCTTACACTGCTAAATTAGGAACGGCTAGCACAGATAGCCCTAGAGTAGCTTTGTGCGAAATTCCAAAACAAACAAACCAAAACAAACAAGAAATCACGTTTAACATGATTTTGTATAGATAAACATGATTACATTTGACATAAATAAACTACTGTACATACACACTTACAATAATGTGGTACACTTTGGCAAAGCTATAGTCTGAATATTTCTAAGGTTTGGTTTGTTCCGAATTTCGCGCAAAGCTAAAACAGAGGGAGATGGTAGCAAAAACCACAATTAAAACGTTATTCGTATTTCAAAAAGGACAGCAACTTTCAAAACATTCGTAATGATTTGGTCCGGCACGGCTAGGTGGTTAAGGCACTCGACTCGCAATCTGAGGGTCGAGGGTTCGAATCCCCGTCACACCAAACATGCTCGCCCTTTCAGTCGTGGAGGCGTTATAATGTGACGGTCAATCCAACTATTCTTTAGTAAAAGTGTAGCCCAAGAGTTGGCAGTGGGCGGTGAAGACTAGCTGCTTTCCCTCTAGTCTTGCATTGCTAAATTAGGAACGGCTAGCGCAGATAGCTTTCGTGTAGCTTTGCGCGAAATTCAAAATGAACTAATTACACTGACGGTGTTTTAATCAAAATTTACAGACAAATATATAAAAGTAAGTATAATAGTAATTCAAAATTTTACAATAAAAACCTAACCAAGTTTGAATCAAAGTTTTATATTTCTTCCCTCCGGTATTTATTAAAACAGCTCTTGTATCGTCTTGATTGTCTTTCAGTGTGCTGCTAGCTTGGTGCCACCTTAAACGCCACTTCTACTATATTTATTTGCCCTTTGTGCCACCTGCTACCACCTTTCTTGATGATCCTTTTGCCTTCGCCTTATAATGGCCCGGAGAACGAGAGATATATTCTAATTCTACAGTGGCCTGGAGTACCAGAGATAGATTATACTTCTACAGTGGCCTGGAGTACCAGAGATAGATTCTACTTCTACAGTGGCCTGGAGTACCAGAGATAGATTCTACTTCTATAATGGTCTGGAGTATCAAAGATAGATTCTAATTCTACAGTGGCCTGAAGTACCAGAGATAGATTCTACTTCTACAATGGCCTAGAGTACCAGAGATAGATTCTACTTCTACAATATTCTGGAGTCCAAGATAGTTTCTACTTCTACAATGGCCTGGAGTGTCAGAGATAGATTCTACTTCTACAATGGTCTGGAGTACCAGAAATAAATTCTACTTCTATAATGGTCTGGAGTGTCATGGATAAACTCCACTTCTACAGTGGCTTGGAGTTCCAGAGATAGATTCTATTTCTACAGTGGTCTGGAGTGTGAGACATTTATCCCGATGTTTATAAAAGCGTTGTGTGCCTACCTAGTGATGTGTCATCATAATTAATTTCCTTCCTCAAGTACCTGTTTATTCACTTAGTTAAGCATTTCACTTACAAAATTTCCTTTCTATATGTAGTTAAACCAACAGATGGTAAATGCTCCTAAATGGTTCATTCATCTCTACTCACGATTTTCTTGATGTTAATCCATTTCTCTTCAAATATTCTTTGATACTGAAATAGATACAAAGTTCTGGGTTGCCTTATGTTCATATTGACTCAAACCAGTAAAATAAAATAGCCATTTTCCTGAAAAGACAGATTTTGACAGTTAGTTTGGTATGTTGACAAAAAAGTCTATTTTTTGTTGTACACAGAATTTATTGTTTTAAAATTAGCTTCACAGTTTTCAATTTGTGAAGATAAAGATTTGATGTATAGTGATCACTTTGGTAAACACTAGTTACAAGGACACCATATCCTTGTCCGGTTTCGCTAAGAGAAGTACACTACTTTTTTGTTTTTAAATTGAGAATTACAAAAATCAGAGGGAAGTTAAAGGAGGTATCTGTAATATGACCCCAGTGGCACAGTAGCATGTCTACTGCTATCAACCGAGTTTACAAACCCGTCCGTGGTGGGCAGAGCACAGATAGGCCTGTGTAGCTTTGTGCTTAAGTACAAAACAAATACATTTTGTATAGTCGTTTAGAGATAATCAAAATTTTCGTTTCAAAAATCAAGTATGTTATTGAAGCTATTCTCATGGTTTGAATTTCTTGATGGTTTTGTAAAATTACAGTTAAGTAGCGTCTATTTTGCTAAAAAAAATAATCTTGAAATTTATTTGATTTTCACTAAAATGGTGAACTTATATCAGTGTGTGTAGTGTGGTAATTTTTTTCAAAGAATTATACGTGCGATGGTTTCTTTATTGTTGGTTTGTTTGACAAAATAGTTGAAAAGAAAATCATTCAATATGACCTCTAATTTATTTTGCTTTTTTATTTCTATACCTATATCTACAACCTTAAAAACTATAACAGACACATTACCTCTGACTGTACGTACTGTCTTGTTGGTCGGTTAACAATAGTGAAATTCTCTCGAAAGTAGTACAGAAAATTTTTTAAAATAAATTCTGTATTAATGAATGAACTTAGGTGAAATGACCAAGATCAAGAAGATCTCTTTTATCAGAGCCTGGTGGCACTTTATTTGGAATTAGAAAATGAACGTAATCCAAGGGTCGCGGGTTCGAATCCCCGTCGTACCAAACATGCTCGCTCTTTCAGCCGTGGGGGCGTTATAATGTGACGGTTAATCCCACTATTCGTTGGTAAAAGAGTAGCCCAAGAGTTGGCAGTGGATGGTGATGACTAGTTGCCTTCCCTCTAGTCTTACACTGCTAAATTAGGAACGGCTAGCGCAGATAGCCCTCGTGTAGCTTTGCGCGAAATTTCAGAAAGAAACAGAAAATGAGCAGGTAGTGAGTTGTGGTGAGTATCTGAAAAATTTCCCTGATTTTGATCTTCACTCATGCTTAGTTGTAACCAAATCTGAAAGTCCAGCAAAGAACTTCCATAAAAATAAATATTTTGCTCTCACATTACTTCCTGCCCTATTATAAAGTTATTTCCTGACATATTATCTAGCCTTTTCCTGCCGTATTATAAAGCTATTTCCTGATCAATTTTCAAACTCTTTCCTTATCTACTATTCAGCTATTTCCTGATCTATTATGAAGCTATTTCTTGACCTATTATCCTACTATTTTTAAATACAGAATATTTGCTTCAATAATTGTAGAGCGGGATAACAAACAGCATCTACGGTGTTTCTCCGAAAATAAGACAGGGCTTATATTAATTTTCACTCCAAAATATGACACTAGGGCTTATTTTCGGGGGATGTCTTATTATCGGAGAAACACGGTAAGTAGGTTTTACCATGGGGATTATTATTTTCCTGTCCAGTTCTTGCAATTTCGAACCACGATAATCAGAAAAGAAATACCCGGATGTCGGTGTATTTTCAAAAGACAAAAAAGGATGGCACCTTGTTAAGTAATATACTATGAGGAAGACGAAAGTGACTGGAAGTCTCTAGACTGGACTAATTCTTCCACAAGAAGAGATGAAGCGAAACGTTTCCTATACAAACGTTTCTCCTAGCAGTGCTTGAGTATTGGCGTCGAGACAAGGGGAGAGACACACCGAGAAAGGTGCTGGTGTCGTCCATTCTTAACCATGGAACCCCTGGTGTAAAGCTGACGTTTCTCCGAAAGTGCACGCCGTGGGTTCGTCCTTGTATAACTTTTCATCACTCGTTGCTAACCCTGAGTAACAGTTAAAATAAGTATTTATATATATACTTAGGACTAAACGCGCCATCCATAAAAGGCTTTTATGATCACGTGACGTGACGTAATGGACTGAACCAGAGTTCCGTACCTCCAACAGCGCCGAATACAGATCTTCAGAGGTCTAATCACATTTAAGAGAAGAAAACAGTTAAGGGGTCAATTTTCAATTACATGCCACAACACCAATCATTTTTCTTTCGGTTAGCGAGTCGCTCTTTTATAAAATTAAAGTGTACAGTGAAAAGAAAAAGGCGGAATAAGAGAAGGAATACATTTCCTTTAACTTGCCCTGTTTACAAATTAATGAAAGCAAAGATAAAACCGGTACTCCTCCTAGAAGTTACTGCTAACCCTCATTTTGTACGGCTAATATTGATTCACTGATAAATAAATCAGAACTCGATTAACTCGCAGTTTTAACATCTGCTTTTAAATGTTTTCGTTTTGTAATAATTGTTAAAGATATTTACTTGTTCCAAGTAAAATTGTTATGTGTGTAATTTAGTAAATCCATGCTCTGAGGAAAGAGTTTGACTGTTTGTGTATTGTTATTAAGAAACGCATTGTGACGGAAAATTCCCTGTTTATCCTCGCGATGGGCATATTACAGACAACCAGTTTGGAAGCGTTTTGCTTACCTGAATGAGTATCATAAAAACTATAACCAATAAAAACTTCAACTGGTTTCGTTGATCCAAGTTTAACATTAATACTCGTCGGTATTGATTTAGAAACAATTTCATGTAAGATATTAATGACTATCTGCGTTTGTTTAGAATTAAACATAGAGCTACAAAATGGGCTATCTATGGTCTGCTCACCAAGGGTATCGAAACCCAGTTTATAGCGGTATAAGTCCGCAGACATCCCGCTGCGCCACTAGGGCAGGCTATCTGTTTAAAATACAATGATTAAGCACAAAAATTGAAAAGGATAAACGCTTAACTTATAGAACAACTCCTAACGTGCATTAATAACTTATAGAATTTATTAATTCGACTATGGGACAGAAGATGGCACTGATTTACTGGTTGTTGTTTTTTCCGTCTGGTGGAGAAGCAAAGATATAGCAGGAGTAATATGGTAGCATAAGATGGAAAGTCGTCATCACAACCCACCGCCAACTCTTGGGCTACTGTTTTATCAACGAATAATGGGATTGAGTGTACATTATAACGCCCTCACGGCAGAAAAGGAAAGAACATATTTGATCTAACGAGGTTTCGAAACCGCGACCCTTGGATTACGAGTCGAGTGCCTTACTCACCGCGCCATGCCGTACCGTGCGTAGAGGTTGGGATAACAGAATATATAATCATATATACATTTATTTATTTAAAGCAAAATATGCATTTAGTTTAACGTAAAAAGCATTTCAGAGAATAAGAAACGACAGACAAAATTTGCGTCTTCTTTCTTTTCTAATCGACCAGCTTTAAATATTGTCACCTGATGATTTGCCCTTGACTGGGGACAATGTGTGATACAAGCTCGGCATGACCAGGTGGTTAAGGCGTTCGACTCGTAATCCGAGGGTCGCGGGTTCGAATCCCCGTCAGACCAAATATGTTCTTGCCTTTTCTGCCGTGAGGGCGTTATATTGTACACTCAATCCCATTATTCGTTGGTAAAACAGTAGCCCAAGAGTTGGCAGTGGGTGGTGATGACTACTTGCCATCCCTTTAGTCTTATACTACTAAATTAGGGACGGCTAGCGCAGATAGCCCTCGAGTAGCTTTTCGCGAAATTCAAAACAGAAACAAACAAACAAAATTGTGTGATATAATCAGTATTAACTGAATCGAATCTGTACAGTCACTTCTTCTCATACACTACACTTATTTGTCGTATAATCCACTATTTTAAAAATAAATTGAACATGCTTGGATAATTATCATTACTGTTTATTTAAATTACTTGCTCAAACTCGTTCAAAGAGAGATAAAATTAGATTAAGTGCATTGATATCCAAACAACTGGTGTGCTTTGTAAAAAGAGAATGCATTTATATACTTATTTTATTAAAACCCAGTTGAAGGCATTATGTGTCAGATCGATAAATCCTGGTCTATTTGAAAAGAAACAACAGAAAGCACTACAATTTACAGGGTCAGAAAAACGAACCCACGCAGATGTAATTTCTTTTAATAGCACTACACGTATGTATCTTTATTTAATAAAACTACGGCCCGACGTGGTCAGGTGGTTAAGGCACTGGACTCGTAATCCGAGGGTCGCGGGCTCGAATCCCAGTCACACCAAACATGCTCGCTTCAGCCGTTTGGCTTTATACTGTGACGGTCAACCCCATTATTCGTTGGTAAAAGAATAGTTCAAGAGTTGGCGGTGGGTGGTGATGACTAGCTGCCTTCCCTGTTGTCTACACTGCTAAATTGGGGATGGCCAGTGTAGATAGCCCTCGTGTAACTTTTCGCGAAATTCAAACCAAACCTGACTTTCTTATATATGTGGTTGTCCTAAATACCGTGCATGGTTGGTTGGAGTGTCTGAGTTTGAAGTAGAGATGTGAAGAGGCGATGGATTTTCTGCGTTGGACACAGCTAACGTACGCAAGTCTATGATAAGTCTTAGCTGTTCAGCTGGTGTTTCTATCTGAATGATGTGTTTTAGCTACACACCTAATGCAACTCTCCGAGTGATATGTCATGACTACAAATCTAATTTTTCTGTCTGGATGATAAATCATAGAATCATATTTAATGTGTTTCTGCTTGTCAGATGTGTCTTTGTTGGAGATATTATCTATATGTTTTTCACATTTTTGTCTCGTTATTGTATCTTAGATGTTCGTGTTATGTGTTTCTGTGCACGATATGCCATTCATATCTACTTGATAAACTGGTGTGGGTCACTTATAGCTATCGGTAAAGCCTAGCCTCGCGACTGCCCTTATCAACGGATGTTTCTTTTTGTTTTTCTGGAATGTCACGATACAGTAGTAGGAAGGAGTCCATGGAACACGTGGAAGATATCGATTAATGTTAAACCGTGCTGCGCAGTTACGATGCTTTAACTTTGACGTGACCTTCAACGCAAGTGTCGTTAGACGTTACTGGATTGTATAGGATTATCGGATTCAATTGATATCTGGCAGAAGAGCTTAACACACATTTATGTTACGAAGTGAGTTTTCTGTTCAAAACTCTCAAATAGTTGTTGTGTTAATAACTAGGTTTTCTGTGTTACGTCGATAAAATATACAGAGCTAAACTAGCCGAACAAAATTAGTTATACACAGTTAAAATAACCAGTGATGTAGGCCACGATTTATTGTTCAACATTGTTACAATACATACATTTAAAATAACCAGTGACGTAGGTCAAGGTTTATTGTTCAACATTGCTACAATACATACAGTTAAAATAACCAGTGATGTTTGTGACAGTTCTATGTTCTGAGTTGTTATAATACTCACAGTTAAACGGACCATGTAGTTTTATTTTCGACCAATATATTTATTTTATTTTATTAAAACGATAGGACTGAAGTTACTAACATATCTATGTCCAAGCTCTCTAGTACATATTCCAAAAATTGGCTCTAAATATTTAAGTTAAGATACATCTTTCGCTGTTAATAGATGAAACGAATGTTTGCATTTCTAAAAATCAGAAAAACAAACAAACGACCTCTAATCCACAAAACACGTTGTTTTTCATTAGTATCTAGTGGTATTAAGTACATCAAGAAAGATCATTAGGACGCTCGACTCGCAATATGAGGGTCGAGGGTTTGAATCTCGTCACACCAAACACGCTCAACCTTACAATCGTGGGGGTGTTATTACGTGACTGTCAATTTCACCACTCGTTGTTAAAACGGTAGCTCAGGAGTTGGCGGTCAGTAGTAATAACTAGCCGGCCTTCCCTCTAGTCTTCCTCTGTTAAATTACCAACGTGAATACCTCCTGATAAACAGAGTCGTAGTTTGTAGTAAAGTTAACCATAAGAGACACAGTTTAAAGAACAAGTCAATACCGGTGTCGTTACTTGTTGGTGAACATCGTGTAAAATAGTACACATTACCGCTGTTCGTGTGTTGCTATTTTCACGACTGTGGATGAACGTACTAACCACATACGAGCCACATATGTATTATGATTATTGCTATGTATTTTACGAAACCGATCAAATTTCACCGTATTTCTTCACTACTATATGAGGTTATTTTTACTACAGCCAGTCTGGTGAAACTGACATAGGTTTTATTTTTTTAAACAGATTAATTTGTTATATTTCTTTAATAGCAAAATGAACAATACATAGAAAGATGAACCACCTGCGATTAACAAGATGGTACCATTGCCATTTTCTCACGCGCCATGTGACAACTTGTGTTGACAGAACTAAGATTGATCAGTTAATCAATACGTCTCCGCGAGCTTTTCTCACGTGCATAATATTTTAGAATGGAGATAAATCCTAAACACGTGTTTTCTCTTTCTACAAACCATCTGACGACCTGTTTTGTTATTTAAGTACATGTCTCAGTCGTTTTATATGAAAACTGTACACACACACAAATATACGTTTGTTTATCGAAGCAAAAGTACAAAATTTCGCTGTTTTCACGTTAGCTTTCCTTCATCTTTGTATGAATTATAAAAAACGTATCGAAACGCAAGTAACTGAGCAACTTTCCATTTTTGTTTATTTTAGCGCAAATCTATACATTGGGCTATTTTCGCTCTGTCCTTACAACATTTGATGGGTGATAATTAATTATTCCTTCTGTCCTTACAACATTTGATGTGTGACAATAATTAATTATTCTTTATTTCTCTACAACATTTGGTGTGTGACAATAATTAATTATTCTTTATTTCTTTACAAGATTTGACATGTGATAATAATTAATTATTCCTTCTCTCTGTAGAACATTTGATATGTGATAATAATTAATTATTCCTTCCGTCCTTACAAGATTTGACATGTGATAATAATTAATTATTCCTTCTTTCTGTAGAACATTTGATATGTGATAATAATTAATTATTCCGTCCTTACAACATTTGACATGTGATAATAATTAATTATTCCTTCTTTCTTTACAACATTTGATGTGTGTGAAAACTTAATTCTTCCTTGCAACGTTTGTATAAGATGTATTGAATAAACTGTCCAAAACTAAGTCGATAAACTTGTGCTACGCTATTGTAACATTCAAGTTTCATATGTTGTTTTATCATGTCGTCACTAACACACTGTGAGCTGTTTGGTTAATGAACTTACGGTAGAAGTTTGATAAGTTGTTTGTCGTGTTTTTTTAATACTTACGTAACTACGTACAGCGATTAAACATTACTGAAACAGAAAGGTTCGTAAAAACATCTGTATCTAGACATAATTAATTATTTTTCCTTCTGCATAGTCTAAACACATTCACGAATTGGAAGTTACGTAGACTTTGCTGGAACAGAGAAACACAAACTGATAAAGTTGATTTTGTTGACGTATTAACACACTATTCAGTTTTGAAAATAGAAGAATAATATAACTTTTGACAGCGCACTTTACAAAAGCTAACATTTAATCTTGATGCAAATGATTTGCTAATGTCATGGTGGAGTTGTGAAATTTCAGTCAAAGAACAAAAACTAGAATCAAACAACTCATTGTCCATATTTATGCGCTCGGCATGGCCAGGTGGTTAAGGCACTCGACTCGTAGTCTGAGGGTCGCGAGTTCCTCATAACACCAAACATGCTCGCCCTTGTAGCTGTGGGGGCGTTATAAAGTGCGATCAATCCCACTATTCGTTGGTAAAGGAGTAGCACAAGAGTTGGTGGTGGGTGATGATGACTAGCCGCCTTCCCTCTAGTCTTGCACTGCTAAATTAGTAGCTTTGCACGAAATTCAAAACAAACCAAATCATATTTTTGTTATCACTACGACTCCTAATACACTAAGCCATTAGGGGTGTTGAAATATTACTAGTCTTCTTTACATTGGTTTCCTTATTTGATTCTAAATAATAAACGCACGAACTGTGCGTCTTTCATTGCTGGTGAAATGGACAACGTGACTGGTGACTGTGTGATTATACAACGTTTCATCTGTTCTGACGAAGACACGCGTAAAAGTAGTTTGAAACGTTGTCTATCACCAGTTTATCAGACACGTAATCCATTTCGACAAAACTCTCTGCACTATTCTGTGAGGTAAAGGCACAAGAGAATGAAACTTTATGTTTCTCCCAGTCTGGGCGTGGAAAGAAATGCATCTTATGTGAACCATTATACATATAGTCGGTGAATAACCTGTGTGGATTACTTGTATTAAGTCTGGTATAGCCTGGTGGTTAGGATTCTCAAATCGCAACATCCTTATTTTGAGGCGGAGGTTTACTACATCATCAGAGAAATACGGTTTTTAACTATGATGTTACTTATATATTTAGTCAGTGTTAAACTAATGATACTGTTATTTCGTTTCCTAGTATTTTATTCAAAAATATGACTTTTATTCTCTGGGGATTTCGTATCACACTCTTGTTGAAGTACGAAGTTTGTGTGTCTGGTACTTAACAGCTTCTGGTGGACGTCTTGATGGACATTAAACCACTATGTTCATGAAACTGGTGGACGTCTTGATGGACATTATCCCACTATGTTCATGATCGTACACCATTTCGTTGGTTGAATTTATTTCATGTATATGGTGTAAACAAAGGGGGCGCTTATGAAAGCATCCCCCAGGAGACGGACGAAAAGAATCGCATCGGATAACTTTAGCTCTTCAACGATTTTAGAAGCCCGAGATGTATCTTAAATACAGTCTAGCAATGTTATACTCAGTCACCTCATGTCTTATCTCATCTGCCACTCTGAGTCAGATATCAAGTAGTGGTATGAAAGTGAATGTTTGTATCCTTCACTACAGTTTTAGTATATGGAAGAGATAGCTGACTGTTTATCTGTTTCTTGTTTTTCAAGCTGTGAGAAGTTGGTGTGTTTTTAAACATTTAACACTTGTTAACTCTTTCTAGAAATCTTCTGTTGTGTTTGTTATGCTAATTCAACAAACATTTTCCTGAACGAAGTGTTAGAAGAGATGTGTTTCCTTCCGATGTATTGTTTTTAATGTTCAAGATGTCAGGCATGAGTTTTGTTATCGGATAATTATGTCGTGCATCTAATGGTTGTTTATTATCGTCATAGAAAGCTTTGTGGTCTTAAAGCTAGAAGGTGTTAATTGTAGATGTTAGCTTATTAGATATCTATGTTTAAGTTGTTTAAAAATTCATCAATCCGTCCTTCAGATAGTTCACACATCTATGTTTAAGTTGTAAAATAGTTCATCAGTCCGTCCTTCAGATAGTTCACACATCTATGTTTAAGTTGTAAAATAGTTCATCAGTCCGTCCTTAACAGTTTTGTGGAGAAGTGAAGTTGTTGCAGGGGTAATATAAGTTTGTTTGTTTGTTTGTTTTTGAAACTCACGCAAAGCTACTCGAGGATTTTATGCGCTAGCCGTCTTTAATTGAGTAGCGTAAGACTAGAGGGAAGGCAGCTAGTCATCACCACCCACCGCCAACTCTTGGGCTACTCTTTTACCAATGAATAGTTCGATTGACCGTCACATTATAACACCCCCGTGGCTGAAAGAGCGAGCATGTTTGGTGTGATAGGGATTCGAACCCGCGACCCTCGGATTATGAGTCGAGTGCCCTAACCACCTGGCCATGCCGGGCCTAGTAAAAGAGCAGGACAAGAGTTTGTGGTAAGCGAGGTTCCCTAACTGCTCTCCATCTAGTCTTTCACTCCTAAACTAGGGACGACTTCCTGGAGAGAAGATGGATACCGCTAGCTAAATCTACCCGAGAACCAACGGCGGTGCCCCAAGGGCCGTATGTGGCTTGACTGTAACATTACTGTCATGCTCGCTGGGACCTAATATCCACATAACCTTTATTTATTGCTTCCATAAGATAAATTACTCGTTTGTTATTAAATACTTCATATTTTAATTTAACCAAAATTATATGAAGGCAATTTTAGTTTGTAATGAATTTATATTTTACTCAGTTGTCCGTTCAAAGAAATGCACGGATTTCCAAAATCAAACTAGTATTAGAATAATAGAAGTTACTAATTCTGACGTTTCTCATCGCTGTAAAAATTGTTACAACGTAATTGTTTTTACTACACGAAATATCGTTATGTTTGTTTGAAACACGAATAAAACAAAAATCAGTGACTTTGTTTTTTGTAGTTAAGCACAAAGGTACTCGATTAATTGTTCGTGCTGTTATCACCACTGGTATCGAAACCCGGTTTGTAGCGTTATAACTTGGACTACTGGGGAGCGAATTAAATGGTGTTGATATTGATAGAGCAATTTTTTTCAGGATCCAGACATAGAAAAGTTCAAGAATCCGCCAATAATTATTGTTATCATAATCATAGAAGACAAGTGTCGGTGACGCTCAGTTTATCCTAACTTCGTTAGTTACACGAGTCCAGTTCCACTTCTTATCCTATAACACTTAAATAAAAGCCTGACAAGAAGGGAGCTGTTATACCAAAGATTTAATTAATCATCGAGTGTAATTAATTCGTTACTTGTTATGAAAAGAGGTTTTTGAACAATGATAGAGTGATTACAAGAAATGTGGTTTCAAGATAATTATTAGAATAATGCAATTAATGTGGTAATAAAAGTTACTGTAATTAATGAATGCACGTAAAGAAGATATTTATTGTCAATGATAGATTTTGGTTTCCCAACGCCAGAGGATCTTTTATGTTTTTATTTGTTTTCGGACGGTAAAATTTTAAGTACAAATTGGAGGATTTAGATTTCGCAGGTTTTGGTTTCGCGTCATTTCTGAAGGACTTTTATTCTAATATATATAAAATAAAAAATAATTAAAAGTAAGACCGAAATAACAGTTTGTAATGATTAAAAAAACAGCCACATGCACGAGGTTTTTATCTCAACTTTAAATAATTATACGTTGTAGATTTTCATTTTTTTTTCTGGAACCATACAAAGATCACTTTATACCAAATAAAACGAATACTATAAATTCGTGAGTACAATAATGAATAATATATTATTTACTACAAGAGTAATGGGCCCGGCATGACCAGGTGGTTAAGGCACTCGACTCGTAATCCGAGGGTCATGGAGGTCAAATCTCCGTCACACCAAACATGCCCGCCATTTCATCCGTGAGGGCGTTATAATGTGACAGTCAATTCCACTATTAGTTGGTAAAAGAGTAGCCGAAGAGTTGGTGGGAGGTAGTGATGACTAGCTACCTTCTCTCTAGTCTTACACTGCTAAATTAGGGACGGCTAGCTCAGATATCCCTTGTGTAGCTTTGAGCGAAACTTGAAACAAACCAATACGAGAATAACAATATAACGATGTAATACACAGATTGGTTTGTATGTTGTTGTTGTTGTTGTTAAGTAGTATTGTTTGTTGTGAAAGACATGACTATATTAGAGAGATGGAGAGTCAACAAGTTTCAAACGAGAAGATGAAAATTCGATTCAGTTATTGGCATTTTTACTTCTGATATATTCATTGACTTATTGAAAATTTGGCAAATGTTGTGTTACGATTTAAGAACAACCCCTTACGATACTACAAACTAAAAACAGAAGAATATAATGATTGTTACCTACCGGCAAATATCCTCATTGGCTCAGCGGTATATCTGAAAGCTTATCTTGAAAATCGTGTCGATCATAGCTTAATAAAAAAACAAATAAATAGCCCCATTTTCACTGCACTTTATTTTCAGGAAAATACACAAAAAACTGTGTTTACAAAATAAAAAATAGATATAAAAACACGATTAATTACAACACAGAACAAATAAAAATGTTTTTACTTGAAACTCGACGTTTCGGTTTACGTCTTTCTCAAATGTTGCAGTATCATATACAAAGGTTACAGTATCATATACAAACAGAAAGCTGGTTTCAGTCCTTCAGTTTGCAAAGTTCAAAAAGTGATTCTTTTTACTTGTTCTTCATTTGTTTTAAGGAGAAACTGTTAAGCCTATCTGTAACTATTATCCAGTTCTCAATCACTTCAAAATTCTCGAGCTGTTTACTGCTAAAAAGTCATTTTGATGTTTAGTTTATTGAGTGGTTCACAGAGGACGAAGATTTGAATGAAATGAAATTATTGCTGACGTATGTATAAGACTGCTGGGGAAACATTCGGGTAAAAAGGGAAGGTTCTTACCCCAGGAATTTTTTAGACCCTTGCTACACCACTGAGTTCGTTACAACTTCGATTACTTGACTCAAAGTTTTTTATCTATTTCCATCAGATCCATGAATCTATATTATAAATTACCAATAAGTAAAAGCAGTATTATATTAGCGAATATCGGTTCGAATGAAAGTGAACTAAAATGCACTCACCGCCACTCCAATGATATACCAGGTTGCCTATCTTAGCGCCGTCTGTTGAGCATTTTAAAGGGTTAGAGAATAAAAACACTAGTAATGCTTATTATCTATTAACCACCTAAGCACGTGCGTTTGGTACCATTTTAAATCTATTTAGTGCAGTGTCTTTGAAACGCGATCGTGCAAAAGAAACAAGAAAGAAAAACTGAGTTTATTTCAATGTTGCAATATAATGGGAGCTTTATAATAATAGAAACAAAAACACGAAATAAAAGACAGCGAAAACAAATTTACGAAAATAAATAAGTCAAACAATATATTCCATTAGTATAGCTCGTGGTCCTTTCATCTCTTACACAAAATTTTATTAAAAGCCTTAACCTCATGTACTGGCTGTTGTGTGTCTACGTAACTACTTCATTTCCTCTAGTTGGATTTTCACTAAACTTGCTATGGAGGTTCATTAGTTCTGTGGGGCGATCGATGCACCCACAAATTTTTAGTTTTGCATTTTGCGTATTGT
Organism: Tachypleus tridentatus; assembly: GCF_004210375.1. Classification (NCBI taxonomy): domain Eukaryota; kingdom Metazoa; phylum Arthropoda; class Merostomata; order Xiphosura; family Limulidae; genus Tachypleus; species Tachypleus tridentatus. The sequence goes on along the minus strand of NC_134836.1, from coordinate 72,295,718 downwards.
GATTTTTTAGGGGCGTTTTTTATGTTTTTTACCACTAATTCGCCCCCTATTGATGAAATTTTACCAAATTTAGCAAGAAAATTTGTTGGGTCCATGTGGAAATACATAAAAATCTGCGGTTTCACATTTTGTATTTTGCAGGGTACTCCAGCCAGTATACGATAAAATTAGTGTTTATTTCATAACAAAAGTAAAATGGCTTCGCAGATTTTATAAATTGTCATTAAAGATTTACTTATAGATCCATGCACGTATAAAATAAATATGTGATTGAACAAAACAAGGTACACATAGTGTTTTAAGTTCCATAAATCGATACGTAAATTAAATAGATAAATAGACGATTTAATGAAACGAAGTGACAATTATAAATTAGTTTGTATAAATTAATACATCAAGAAATAGGCTTAATACATACATCAACAAGTAGGCTTAATGCATAAATAATATTGGCTTTTGTGAAGTCGATTTATAATTTTACAAACGAATAGTGGGATTGACAGATCACATTATAACGCCCCCACGGCTGAAAAGGCCAGCATGTTTATTGGGACGGAGACTCGAAACCGCGACCCTCAGATTGTGACCCAAACGCACTAACCAGCTGGCTCTGTAAGGTCTGGATGTGTTAAAAGTACACAATCTTTATTTCAGATTCGACATCTAGTACATCACCTCATTTGAAAACCTTAAGGTCATAGGATTTTGATATAAATTCACTTGTTTATAAACAGAGTAATGAGTTAATACGAACTAGCAATCATTCACTTACAACTGTTTAATTTCAGGTTCGAATTATGTGTTTAGTCTCCACTGACTGAACATCAATCACAGGCGCCCGATATGATAGATACATTTAGCGGTGACGTTACCTCAGAACAAGAAAGTATATGGTCAATAAAGGTCACACATTGACCACTATAAAAAAATTGTCCACTAATGATACAGTGGCGATTGTCAAGCACATTGACTTGTAACAAGCAAATCCACCTTAAAGGTCTTGTTACAGGAGCAGAAACTGTGTCTCTGTTAGCATAAAGAATCCATTCACAATATTCAAATCAGGTTTCGTATCGGCAGAAAATAATACATCACGAAACTCTGTATTGAGGTATAACAATAAATTTAAACAATGAATAAAATAAATATTACCATATGAAATTAATATGACACTTCCAAGATAGAAACTGTTACTTATTCTTTTCAACCAGTGTAATATAATAACACTTGGCATGGCCAAGCGTGTTAAGGCGTGTGACTCGTAATCTGAGGGTCGCGGGTTCGCATCCCCGTCGCGTCAAACATGCTCGTCCTTTCAGCCGTGGGGGCGTTATAATGTGACGGTCAATCCCACTATTCGTTGGTAAAAGAGTAGCCCAAGAGTTGGCGGTGGGTGGTGATGACTAGGTGCCTTCCCTCTAGTCTTACACTACTAAATTAGGGACGGCTAGCACAGATAGCCCTCGAGTAGCTTTGTGCGAAATTAAAAAACAAACAAACAATCCAATTAATTATAAGTTCTTAGAATTACAGTCGGTGTCTAATTAATTATAAGTTCTTGGAATTACAGTCATGGATATAATTAGTTATAAATTCTTCGAATTACAGTCATGGATATAATTAGTTATAAATTCTTCGAATTACATTTGTAGTCTATGTAATTACACGATTTTCGAATCATACTCGGGTTATATTTAGTTATAAGTTTTTTGAATTACATTCGTGGTCTAATTAATTTGAATTACTTCGGTAACTTAATACTTAATTTTTATTTCATGTTCCTCTTAATTCCTTCATATTAGATCAGATCAATAAAAATATAAACGTATTTTAAAGAAATATCTTTCTAATGCTGTATATTCACGAGTCGTAGCCAACTTTAAGAAAATGTTTTGTATTCCCTAGTGCTAATGAAGTACGTGCTCGGTCTGATGATCGTGACACGCACCATTTCCCGCCACAGTCACTTCCATAGTAACTCGAGAGTGATAGTGAAGTCAACTTAAGCATCAGACCCTTTCCCGTACGTGGACGCCATTTTCATAGTGGTTTGCGTGCCAGGATTGTGAATATTGAAGTTTCCTTTTTTTTTTTTTTTAACCTCTTACCACAAACATACGCTGTACATTTTGTGCCCGTGGGTTTCCTATAAGCCTGAAAGTCAACTCCCACTTTTCGCTGAAAGAAAGTTAGTCCCACCATTAGTGGTTGGTGTTTTCTCTCAGATTAACTCTTTGGAAGTCGCTAAGTTTAGCTTTGCGTAAAAGTTCTGAAAAGAACAAGAAAGTAAGTAACCTTTAAAGAGGCCAAAGACACAAATGTTCAAACGAGTTCCACTGGAAGACTTGACCAATATATTGTTACGGTTCCAGTTCCTTCAGCCATCTTTTTAATAACAATAATAATGTTTGTTTGTTTTTGTTTTTGAATTTCGCACAAAGCAACACGAAAGCTATCTGCGCTAGCCGTTCCTTGTCGTTCTTTCAGCCGTGGGGGCGTTATAAAGTAACGGTCAATCCCACTTTTCGTTGGTAAAACAGTAGCCCAAGAGTTGGCGGTGGGTGGTAATGACTAGCTGTCTTCCCTCTAGTCTTACATTGCTAAATTAGGAACGGCTAGCCCAGATAGCCCTCGTGTAGCTTGGTGTGCGAAATTCAAAACAAAACAAAAAATATACTCAATTTTTCCACCATTGGCTAGTTTTGTTTCTCTTTTTCTGTCGGGAAATTTGTAACCCTAACCTACATTTGGCCTATGAGGATTTCAATTGGTTTATAGATGCGGTTTTCTAACTATAGCCTTTTCTTTGCCAATGAGAATTGCGACTGGGTTATGGGTGGGGTTTTTCAACACGGCTGTTTTCCTAAACTTCAGGTTATGCGACTTTTTACTGGTTCTATGAAGAACATTAAAAATGTTTCATCAATGCGTCCGTCGTCTCAACATCTTGAATGCGTCCCTCGGCTCAGAACCACTATATAGATACACTTTCCTCAGGGGGACTTTTACGATACACGATATATATATATAGTGATTCACCGGGAAGTCATTGTTAACAACGCTTATAGGCATTAAATGATGAACATATTGCTTCAGGCGATGTGTCCACAAGACTCACACTTACATAACCTGTGTTAATCCGAATTGACTTCACGCTTCAAAAAGGGTTAAGTACTTGTGCAATCAGTCTGCAATGATGTCGTAATCCAGATACGACAAAGATATTTGTTTTCATATATAAAAAATCATTAATAAATAGAATAGGGCGAGCTTTTAGCCATGGGGACGTTATAATGTGATGGTCAATCCTACTATTTATTGATAAAAGAGTATCTACAACAGTGTAAGTTTCTTGACCTTACTCCCCTCTTAGATGTGGGGTATTTCACGGCAAGCTCCTATAACCTTCTTGTAGCATTGAGCGATATTCAAAGCAAACTAGCTCTGTGTTAGACGTTAAACCTAATGGCATGTATCTTTCGATACTTAAGTTTTCGATACAGCATCAAACTGTGACCTACGGAACACATCACCATAAATTCTTCTGAAGACCGAAAATTAATTTTAGCTAAACTTGTTTTGTGTTGACCAAAATATCTAGAATGTAAAAAAACTCGGCATGGTCAGGTGGGTTAAGGCGTTCGACTCGTAATATGAGAGTCGCTGGTTCGAATCCCCGTAGCACCAAACATGTTCGCCCTTTCAGCCGTTATAAGATGACGGTCAATCCCACTATTCGTTGGTAAAAGAGTAGCCCAAGAGTTGGCGGTGGGTGGTAATGACTAGCTGCCTTCCTTCTAGTCTTATACTGCTAAATTAGGGACGGCTAGCACAGATAGCCCTCGAGTAGCTTTGTGCGAAATTAAAAAACAAACAAACAACAAAACAAATTGAATGTTTCTAAAGAAGACTCGTTGAATACAAGTACTTGAGCTTACCAACTAGCTTTTCAACAGTCCGTTTCACAAAATAAACATTTTAATATCAAACGTTTTACTTTAATCTCTTTTTGTCAATTACACTTACTTCGCCCTCTTTCCTCCTGTCTCGGCGTTAAGTCTGCGAACATGTAACGCTAAAAGTAGGGCTTCGATACCCGCTGTGGGCATAGTATAGATAGCTCATTGAATAGCTTTGTTATATCTTAATTCTTTTTCTCTCGGATGTTTTCTTGAAATTAAAAAAACTCAACTGTATTAACATTACGACCTTTAACCTATAACTCATCAAATAATTCATCTATAACAGGAAACACTTCTGCAGATATGTTTAAAAGAAAATTAAAATGTGTAAATATATCATCGACACTTAATATCCACTAGCAGCAGTGAAAGTTTCTAGGTGTTTTTCAACCAATGAGACTAGCTGGTCAGGGTAATCATAAACTTTATGAGCTGTAATCCCATCCATTGGACGACACTCCTTGTAGCCTTTCCTTCATTACATCATCCAGAGCTCGGGTTCTCTTTGCAGACTTAGAAAAGAAATCTGATAGGCCATTCAAAGAGAAAAAAAGTCCACTTTCGTTCATAGATGGTATGTGTGAGAAGACAACACTAAATTTAACCTGTGTTTTGGTATTTCTCTCCTCCTTTCTTTTTACTTTTGGTTATAACCGGTTTAGGCGACCAGCCATTACCTGAGGTGAGTTTACAGCCGTTCCAGTGAATTGTAGAGTGCTTCAAGCGATCTATCTTCACAAATATCGGTGAAACCTAAAAGTCTTTTCCGTTCTTATCCATCTGGTTTAGTATAACGGATAGCAGTGGAGGAAAATTACATCTGAAGTCTCAGCTAGTATAAAGGAAACAAAATTAACTTGAGTGACTTCCTTTTTTATTGCAGCGGATGCGCTCTTTAAAATTAAATCAGACAACTTAATAGAAAGGGACCAACGTTCTAATGGATGCTTTTATTTTCCGTCATTGTTTGTTGAATCACTTCTTTCACCACGTTCTCTAAAGGTCAACTCTCATCTTGCTAAAAACTAAACTGCATCACGAAAACATTTTATATAAAACATTTTATAACGCCCGGATATTTTTTTTCTTACATGTTCATTTATGCTGCCAAATACGTATTTTTCCGCCTGTCCACCCAGCAAGTAACCGATTCTAAAAATTTTATTAAAAACAACAACAAATATTGAAGCTGATTTTCAAAAAGACTGTGTTTTTAATTACCTTGTTTTAATTACACTAGAGTTTGAGATATTTTTATCACCTGAAAAACAAAACAAAGACCAACAAAAGTAATCTTAGTAAGAGAGAACTTTATTGTCAAACATATCTGTGTTTAAACGCATTGTATTCGTTTCTGGTGTAGGTCAACCATTCTCTAAAGTTTTTTTTTTCAAAGTTCAAAAGACCAGAAGCAAAAAATGTGTTTCTATATATTGTATCTATAACCTAGTCACGTGCACATTGCTCTGAGACTATTATGGAACACAAGGTGTGTAATTGATATCTTTGATTATTTGCACTACAGTTGTCTATTGCACTACAAATATTTAATTGAAAATTTGTAATTATGAAGACGAAATACTTGAAAAAAAAAGAAACAACACGAAAACCAGGAGGCTATTTGATCATAAAAATATACAAAAACACATAAATTTGAAAAAATTGAAGAACTATTTGGAAACTCCACTGTATCAAAACATGCAAAATGCCTAGCATTACAGTTGTAATAACATTGACAATGACAGCGTACAAAGCAGGAAGTTGTATATCTTAACGGAAACACTCGAGTATCACCGAGAAAGGCCCTGCATGGTCAGGTGGTTAAATACTCAACTCGTAAGCCCTTTCATTCGTTTGGGCGTTATAATGTTACGGTCAATCCCACTATTCGTTGGAAAAAGAGTAGCTCAAAAGTTGGTGGTCTTACACTGCTAAATTAGGGACGGCTAGCGCAGGTAGACCTGAAGTAGCTTTGCGCGAAATTCAAAACAACTCAAACCAATCACCGAGAACGCTCGACTGTTAACAACATGGTTCATTTTTATAACAAAAGAATACAACAATATAATAGAAATAAATATGTTGGAGTTGTCTAATTCCAGTCTTGTATGCTTATGTATTTTGGTACCTAAATTAACAAATATTAATGTATGTTAATTATTTGTCTGTTAATGATAAAAGCTAATCGTACTTTAGATTTATGGAATGTATGCCTCTGATTCTTTGATATGCCTTTGATCGATAAAGTTAATTGCAGAAATCCTTATGACTAGAACCGGATTTCGATACCCGTGATGGGTAGAGTACAGATAGCCCATTGTGCAGTCTTGTGTTTGTTTCCAAACAAACCTTAATTTTAAACTGATAGATAATAAGGAATAATGTAAAACCCACTGGCAACTCGCGTACTATTCTTGTTTTACCGAATAGTAGGGTTTCACTGCCACTCTTTTAGCGTACTCAACCTCCCTCGAACCATGAATTCTCGGATTCGCACTTGAAACACCTTGATCATTAGGCATGCCTAAACCGCCGTGAATGTTCGAATATAAAGATATTTCAGTACTTTGACCTTGTCTTTCGTAAAAGATCTATGTGATATAACCTTCGTTCCTTTTGTTGCTAATGGAAACAATGTTTTTTCTAATTTATACAGTACCAATCACTATTAATAACACAAATCATTATTCTCTTATGTATTCTTTTTGTAATTTTTTATGTTTAAACAGATGTTGAATTTATAGCGAGAAGTTAAAAGTACGACATTAAATTGAGTAATTTAATTAGAAAAATAAAACAAAACATATTTTAACATTACCCGTTAAAAATTATTACCAGTGAGTTATCTGAAGTCTTCACTGAAATTATTCACGAGAGTAAGAATTATTTGCTCTGAGCTAGAAGGTTTGTTGAAAATATTTATAATTATAATGACACATCTTAAGTCCTTATCATTTTTAGGAGTCTTATTAAAATCTTTGATGTGGTTTTAACCTATCCCTTGAAAACTTACAAAGTGTCCCTTTTTTCTTGTAATCTAAGGACCGCAGGTTCGAATCCCCGTCACACTAAGCATATTCTCCCTTTCAGCAGTGGGGACGTTATTATGTGACGGTCAGTTCCATTATTCGTTGGTAAAAGATTCGCCCAAGTGTTGGCGGTAAGTGGTGGCGACTAGCTGCCTTCCCTCTAGTCTTACACTACTAAATTACGACGGCAAGCGCAGATAGCCCTCGTGTAGCTTTGCGCGAAATTCAAACCAAACCAAACCCTTTTTATTATGCAATTATTTTAGAATTATCTTACTATCTCATCCTAATAAACATTATTATAACCCATTAGAGAGAGATAACTGTCCATACTGTAGCCCCGAATCCTGAGAGTATAGAGATCCACGGCCATGGTAACTGTTGCTAAGGCTTTTCAGCCTTTTAGTAATATCCTATGGATCGATACTTCGACTCTACTGCAAGAAAGGAAACGATTCCCTTCCTCTTCTGCACGAGCTGTTTTTATGTGTGTGAGTGTCACTTACATGCACTAGGATACAGTATCACAGTACTTCGAACCCCTCTGTTTATGTGAGATACTGAGAAGTTCAGCTATTAGCCGTAATCTATATTCTTTAATAGAGCTACTCTGAAGTTATAATAATTTTACTGTTCACTATTCTGTTGATAGGGATTATTAGATACCAGACAACGCTGTCTGAAAATAAATATGGGTTAACGGTACTTAAAGATACTAAGTGTCAGATATTTACATGAGCTGTTTAACTGTTAGTAATAGTGGTTAAAGACGTTACGCAGGGCGATGGTTATGTATGATGGATAGTGAAATATACTAGAATGTTTATAAAAATATAAGATGTTATTAACGATGGGTAAGGCATTGAATTTTCCTTTGGTTACACGATTCACTAGATGTTACACACGTGTTCTCCAGATGAATACATGTATTATAATGTTTGTTTATTACGTTCTTTACTTGATGGCTACACGATTCACTAGAAGTTACACGTGTTCTCCAGATGAATACATGTATTATAATGTTTGTTTATTACGTTCTTTACTTGATGGCTACACGATTCACTAGAAGTTACACGTGTTCTCCAGATGAATACATGTATTATAATGTTTGTTTATTACGTTCTTTACTTGATGGCTACACGATTCACTAGAAGTTACACGTGTTCTCCAGATGAATACATGTATTATAATGTTTGTTTATTACGTTCTTTACTTGATGGCTACACGATTCACTAGAAGTTACACGTGTTCTCCAGATGAATACATGTATTACAATGTTTGTTTATTATGTTCTTTACTTGATGGTTACACGATTCACTAGAAGTTACACGTGTTCTCCAGATGAATACATGTATTATAATGTTTGTTTATTACGTTCTTTACTTGATGGTTACACGATTCACTAGAAGTTACACGTGTTCTCCAGATGAATACATGTATTATAACGTTTGTTTATTACGTTCTTTACTTGATGGTTACACGATTCTTACAGATATCACGTGTGATGATAAAACTTCATTTACGCCGCTGGAATATCGTTTTAATTGTGTTGTGTTAGATGTGTTTGTTTACCTCTGTGTTGTGTGTTTAGTTCTGTGTAACATTTCACTTTTGTGTTGTATGCCTAGTTATGTTCTCACTTTACCTTCTGTTTAGTTACATACTGTGTGTTTAGTTTTGTTAATTGGTTTACTTCTGTGTTGTATGTTTAATTCTGTGCTTATTTCTGAGTTGACGTGTTTTCGTTTCTTTTCGAGACATTTTACAGACCATTTGTTAAGAAAGTAGCGGTAACCATAGTGATCTCGAGCAGTGGAATATATTACGTGGAAAGTACTCTATGGAAAGTGATATTTGAAAAACGTGGTTTGCTAATAATTAAGTGAAACTGTTACAGCTGACGTAGTTAAATTCCTGAAATCAACCTACAATGTGCTCAGGCGAATTTCTAATGTTTTGAAACACTGAATATTCAAGTTTTCGTAATAAAACTTTGTCAAGAGTCACTGATTGAGAGAAAGAAAATTTCACGAATTACGGACTTCTAGAGATGATGTCACGCAATTCCGTCATTGGAACTAATCTCTGAAAGAGTATGTCTGCAAGTATTATGAATATATATTGGTTTAAATGCACTACAATAATAAGGTTCTACCAATATATTTCCCCTTCTTTTTAGAATTGCTTTAAAAATTACATTCAATTTAAAAAAACATATTTTGACAGTTGGTTATTACTGTCATGAAAATATGCTTTAATTAGAATGAAAAAGTTTCTTTAAAATTAATTCTTAACCTACTGGGTTAGCCCGTCAGTAAACGGGCGTGGCCTTGTGATTAGGGGCCTTGTCTCGCAACCTGAGGGACAAGGGGTTCATATCCGCTGCATTTCTACAGTAGACACAGCAGACAGCCTACCGTGGCACTTCTTCAAACCAAACAAGTCAAGGATGTACTAGCATATTCGAATTACAATTCTAATTGCCTTTAAATAAACATATCTTAACATAAGATAAATATGTACGATACGTATCAACGAGAAAAATTAATGAATTTATTGTTTCTATTTAAAAATAACTATAGTGTTAATAGAAAAAGGAACAAGTAGAAATATGTTAAAACACCTTAATGAACCTCTTGTTTAATTATTATTTATTGAATAACCCAGAAAATCTATTTATTAATATAATTTTTCACTGTTGATATACAGCGAGATAACTTATAGATACTGCAGATAAGCAACGAAAGGGATAATCAGTAAAATATTAGGCTTACCTTTGCCGCCATATTTATAAAACGGTAAAAATTGCGAGAGGTTGTACTAAGTAAACATATTGTTAAACCTGTTTGGATGAGCCTGTACCAATGAAAACGTAATCAACAATGAACTAGAAAATATATTTAGTATACAATATCACTTATAGCACAAAAGGACACTGAAAACTGTATATCAGATTGATAAAGAGATGTATGCCATTTTGAAGGAACATCATTTTAAAGTATCGAAAACATTATGAAGAAATGACGTGGATATGCAGTGTAGACTTATATCTTACCTTCCTTATTATGGCTGATATAAAGTGTAGATTTATAATATCTCACCTTCCTTACTATGGTTGATATACAGTAGAGATTTATGATATATTACTTACACTACTGTGGCTGATATACAGTAGAAACGTATCAATGATATATTACCTACCAATTCTTATTCCAACGTAATAACTATTAATAATTCCGTGTGGATTTACTCTGGCACTTGTGTTTCTGTGTGACACAGCACTTGGTACTCGACGAAGTGTGTTTGACACAACATGTTTTTTATTTAGACGCGTTGATTTACTCTTTATGAATTATATATACAAATTGTAAAATAATTTTATCCAGTGTAAAACTAAAATAAAATGTATAATTTATGAGCAACACACTCGAACAACTTTCATATTTTACAATTAGAAATGAAGCATTTTATTATAAAATCTGGTTTATAAGTTATTTGAGGCTCATTTCAAAACACCTGCTTTAATCTGTTGTTGGTATTGATAGTTAACTCATTAAACTGTAATTCCCCTAAATAACCGCAGCATAATTAATCACAAATGCCTCCCCATCTACTAGCAAATGTTTCAAACACTAAACATTGTTTCTTTGTCAATATAATAAATCAGTTGATAATAAAGATGTATCTCAGAATGGCTGGTATGGGTATTAACACTTTTATTGATAAGGAGAGATCAACTTTTTCTTAACTTGAAGATGACCTAGGAAAGTCAAACCATTGTTCTCTCTTTATCAATAATAGTGTTAATACCCATACCAGCCGTTCTGAGATACATATTGATTTCACGTGGGTTTTTCGTCTTCAAGACTTGATCGTCAAGTGACTCCAGTTGTGAAACTAATGCCATCTATTGAGATAATGTTGAACCTAGTGAAATATAGTGAGTGGCTTGGAGAGACAAGGAGAGACACCAGTTAGTAGTCTCGCTGTATATATAAATATATATTCATTTATATGACGGAAATGACGAAATAAGTAAGAATGAAGCACAAAATCATTTTTTTGTGTGTGAGGGTGAAAGACATGGTATTAACTGGAAACTAGCAATTATGTATACGTAACAATAAAGTAGTATGCTATATTTAAATATAAAAAAAGAATAAGATACTGCATACCTACAACTTATTTATTGTATAAATTTATTTATATTTATATTGTATATATCTTCATTTATATTGTAGTTGCGTTTTTAAATGTCCAGCGTGTTGATTGAATTTCTTTGTTAAACATGTTAATTTTGTTGCTTTCTTTTTAACCGATTTAAAAAAAAACATTCAAAACGTATTTTCTTCAAGTATACAGCTGTTAGATATAAACTACACGACGCTTAAAAATCGCACATAAGTTCACCAGCAGTCAAAATGAAAAAACAAACAAACGAGTGGAGTTAAACTTTATTACATTTTGATGTGCAATAAACTTATATTAACTTCCTGAACTCTATTATATGCACTATGCTCTATTGTATATTTAATTGAAAAACCAAGCTGTGTGAAAATTCTCACATATCCAAGGTCTGAAGCAGAAATGGTTATTTGAAAATTTTTACATTTCCAATGCATGATGCAGGAATGGTTAGTTGAAAATTCTTACATATCCAATGCCTGAAGCAGGAATGGTTAGTTGAAAATTCTTACATATCCAAGGCCTGAAGCAGGAATAGTTATTTAAAAATTCTTACATTTCCAAGGCCTGATGCAGGAATGGTTAGTTGAAAATTCTTACATTTCCAAGGCCTGATGCAGGAATGGTTAGTTGAAAATTCTTACATATCCAAGGCCTGAAGCAGGAATAGTTATTTCCAAGGCCTGATGCAGGAAAAATTCTTACATTTCCAAGGCCTGATGCAGGAATGGTTAGTTGAAAATTCTTACATTTCCAAGGCCTGATGCAGGAATGGGTAGTTGAAAATTCTTACATTTCCAAGGCCTGATGCAGGAATGGTAAGTTGAAAATTCTTACATATCCAAGGCCTGAAGCAGGAATGGTTAGTTGAGAATTCTTACATATCTAAGGCCTGAAGCAGGAATGGTTAGTTGAAAATTCTTACATATCCAAGGCCTGAAGCAGGAATGGTTAGTTGAAAATTCTTACATATCCAAGGCCTGAAGCAGGAATGGTTAGTTGAAAATTTTTACATATCCAAGGCCTGAAGCAGGAATGGTTAGTTGGAAATTCTTACATATCCAAGGCCTGAAGCAGGAATGGTTAGTTGAAAATTCTTACATATCCAAGGCCTGAAGCAGGAATGGTTAGTTGAATTCAATAAAGTAATGAATTCGTAATAAACGGAATAACCTACAACCATTACAAGAGGTTTGTTTATTATTAAGGACAAAGCCACACACTGGACTAACTATCTATGTCCTGCCTACCGCTGGTGTTGAAATTCAATTTATAGTTGTAACATATTAGACTTATCATTGAACTATAAGGGAATGGGGGAATTACAAGTGTTATGAAAACAAAAACTTGATAGTTTTATTTCATGCAAATCTATTGCGTTTTTTCCTTAAGTTCTGTTATAAGTCAATACTTAAGATAAAACTTAAAGGTTCTGTAAAACATTATTTCACAAAGCAATCTAGTCGAACAAGATTTATTTTCCAATCAATTAATTAATTACTCAACTGAGCAATTTTTAAAACACTGCACACCAGTTTGTTAGTTTTAGAGGTACACGGTGGGCTATCTGCCTTCTGTCTCTCGATCGGAATCAAACCCCGAATTTTAGCATATCAAGTTCATAAGATTTCGCTGATATACTGGGGAACCACTATAAGACAAACAATAATTTTGCAGCGGGTGGTTTTCAGTGAAGTGTGATATCGTCCAGTAACCCCACCTTTTTTTTTAGGTTACAACAATATTTTTTACTTCTAAACAGTATTAAAATATCGTTGTATTTCTGTTAATATAAAACTAGTTGTTATGTGCATTTTAGGTAAAGGCTGTGTTTATTCTTTCCTTAAACCGTCTGTTTGCCTCTTATACAGTTGAGAAATGTTCTTAAGGTACGAAACCATTCCTGAAATACCTTAAGGAAAGGGTCTTTCCTGAGTTAGGAAACAACTTCTTTCCAAATATGATTTCTGTTTTATCTTTTCAAATGATTTATTACCCCTTTATTTATTGGTAACATCTGTTACATTAAAAATGTATATATATATGAATCTTAAACCACATAACTTCAAATAAAGTACATACATTTATATAATTGGGGCGTCACTGAAATTTTGTAGCGTTGACTGTTAAGTGACGAGGCGTCACTGAATAATTCTAGGATTGACTGTTAAATGATGAGGCGCCACTGAGATTTTTTAGGATTGGCTGTTAAGTAACTGGGCGTCACTGAGATTTTCCGAGATTGACTGGTGTGCCATTTTCAAACATTACCGTGAGATAATATTTAGTAAAACAGTCGCAATTACTAAGTACGCCTATGGTTTTATAACATTAAAATGGCCTTCGGGTCAAAGTTCACAAACTCTATAAAACTCAAACAACAAAACTCTCACTTAATTTTACTGAAACATTCTCTTTCTAAAATATAATGAAAAGAAAGACCACATTTATATCTTAGTTCTTGATACTTAATATTATATTTGTTCTCTTTTTCCAGGTTAATACTCGAAAATAACTCACAGGTTTTCAGGTCAAAGCAACGACGACCACGGGGCAAAACATGCGGTACATAAATGAAAACTAAATAACCAACATTTAAATTATAAGTAATTTATTATGTCCATTATTTATCACGTCTTACAGTACAAACTTTGTATAACTTCTAGTAACTTGTTATGTCCATTATTTATCACGTCTTACAGTACAAACTTTGTATAGCTTTTAGTAACTTGTTATGTCCATTATTTATCACGTGTTACAGTACAGACTTTGTACAACTTCTAGTAACTTGTTATGTCCATTATTTATCACGTCTTATAGTACAAACTTTGTACAACTTCCAGTAACTTGTTATGTCCATTATTTATCACGTCTTACAGTACAAACTTTGTATAGCTTTTAGTAACTTGTTATGTCCATTATTTATCACGTGTTACAGTCCATTATTTATCACGTCTTACAGTACAAACTTTGTACAGACTTATGTACAACTTCTAGTAACTTGTTATGTCCATTATTTATCACGTCTTACAGTACAAACTTTGTATAACTTCTAGTAACTTGTTATATCCATTATTTATCACGTGTTACAGTACAAACTTTGTATAACTTCTAGTAACTTGTTATGTCCATTATTTATCACGTCTTACAGTACAAACTTTGTATAGATTTTAGTAACTTGTTATGTCCATTATTTATCACGTGTTACAGTACAGACTTTGTACAACTTCTAGTAACTTGTTATGTCCATTATTTATCACGTCTTACAGTACAAACTTTGTATAGCTTTTAGTAACTTGTTATGTCCATTATTTATCACGTGTTACAGTACAGACTTTGTACAACTTCTAGTAACTTGTTATGTCCATTATTTATCACGTCTTACAGTACAAACTTTGTACAACTTCTAGTAACTTGTTATGTCCATTATTTATCACGTCTTACAGTACAAAGTTTATACAACTTCCAGTAACTTGTTATGTCCATTATTTATCACGTCTTAAAGTACAAACTTTGTATAGCTTCCAGTAACTTGTTATGTCCATTATTTATCACTTCTTACAGTACAAATTTTATCTATGAATCAAACAAATGAAGAAGTGTTGTATTTACTGTATATATCGATATATTGAATCAATCTCATGTGACTTGTAATATTATCCTTTGGAAACCTTTATTTTCTCAAGTAAATGTCTCCTTTAAATAAGGAACTCTGGTTCACAATGTTCCGAAAGATCAAATTCCCAGTATTTTATTTCCGACATAAAAAATAACATTAAATTCATAGATTCTTTGTTTGATGGACCTCATCTATATTAGAGATAGCTTGTTATCTTAACACGATTTATCTTTTATTATCTGAGCATGATTTATCTATTGTTATCCTAACACCGTTTTGTTTGTTACGACGAATACATTTCTTGGCTTACGTTATTTTGTTTTTAATATATGTTGATGCACATTTTTATTAATTTGCACGGAAGTGTCGAGACTTGCTTGGTTTGTTTTTAATATGATTTAGCATAAGACTACTTATGACTGAGCGTTGATAAGGGCTGCTTCCGAGATGGCTGCGTTTTGAATTTTTCCACTTTCAGTTTTATGTCGTAAAACTGAAGTACGTAGCTCAGTATAACACAGTTGTTTTTATACAATACAGTTAACTTTAAACGCACTTTTGATAAAAAAAAACAGAAAAATACACCCCAGAAAGTTTACGTCCTACAATGTGTGGATAAAGGTGGTCAACCAGCACATGTATGCATGTGTGCACTGCGTGACTACGTGTGTACTGTGTGTGCGCGTAAATATTTGTGTATATTTGCGTCATTGATGATGAATCATGAAAGATAGTTTGTTACTAATTAAGCACAAAGCAATACAATGGGTTATCTGTGCTCTGCCCACCACAGGTAACGAAACTAGGTTTCTGTGAGTCCGCAGACATGCCGCTGTGCCACTGGGAAGCGTCATGACAGAATTGTGACATGTTCTGACCTCAGTAAATTGACCACTCGGATTCTGTCACGACAGTTAGGGCGCTCCACTTGTAATCTGAGGGTCGTGAGTTCGAATCCCCGTCACACCAAACATGCTCGCCCTTTCAGCCGTGGAGACGTTATAATGTAACGGTCAATCCCACTATTCATTGGTAATACAGTAGCCCAAGAGCTGAGGGTGGATAGTGATAACTAGCTGCCTTCCTTCTAGTCTTACACTGCTAAATTAGGGACGGCTAGCGCAGATAGCGCGCGTGTAGCTTTGCGCGAAATTAAAAAAAAACTACTATAAAAACAGGACAGAGAATATTTGTAATAGCATCGAACCCAGAACTTTGTTACTTCCATACGTGCTTGGTATCCTTTGTTTGCTAATGGGTAACGTAACATATCACACTTACAGACTAACTCGTATGTATGTCGAAACCAACGCCATGTTTACTTTCATCTTCTATATTTTTCACTCAAGACAAGAGAAAGCGTAAGAAACGATTAATCATAACGTGAAAGACTGAACGAGTGGCAACACAGACGTGAATGTGGCGACGTCTTTCGTCTGTAGTTGTACGTCCGTTCCGTTCATACTGCTATTTACACTATTTGTTGTTCAATACCTTTAAACAATGATTTTATTTTGTTTTTTATTTCGCGGAAAGCTACATGAGGGCTATCTGTACCAGCCGTCCCTAATTTAGCAGTGTAAGACTAGAGGGAAGGCAGCTAGTTATCACTATCCACCCCCAACTCTTGGGCCACTCTATTACCAATGAATAGTGGGATTGACCGTCACATTATAACGTCCCCACGGCTGAAAGGGCAAGCATGTTTGGTGTGATGGGAATTCGTACCCGCCACCCTAAGATTACGAGTGGAGCCCCCTAACCACCTAGCCGTGCTGGGCCCTTAAACAATGATATAAATAAACATTGTAAATTTAATAATAAATATGACAATTGTCTAATACTGAATTCAGTGTCTTTTCAGGAAGTTTACTCACCTAAGAGTGTAAAATAAACTTATTCAGTGTTTGAAAGAAAAACAAACATAAACGAATGATTTGTTTTACACACACACATATATATGCTTTTTTATCAGATGGACGACTTTGAAAATAGCCTTTATGAAATTGTTCCATTTGATGATTGGATTTTCATAAAAGAAATACAAGTCTTTAGTCAATTATAACAGAAAATTTTTGTTTCTGAAATGAAAGTCTGTCGTTTTCATTTCTAGAATCTAAACAGTGCGCACCCAGCATGGCCAAGTGGTTAGGGCGCTCGACTCCCCTTCATACCAAACATGCTCGCTCTTCCATCCGTAGGGGCATTATACAGTGACGGTCAATCCCACTATTCGTTGGTAAAAGAGTAGTCCAAGAGTTGGCGGTGGGTGGTGATGATTAGCTACCTTCCCTTTAGTCTTACACTGCTAAATTAGGTACGACTAGCGCAGATAGTCCTCGTCTAGCTTTGCGCGAAATTCAAAAACAATCAAAACTGTGTTCAATGTTTAGATTCCAAGCATATTTAAACCATCATAAAATAGCCTCGCTGTGAAATAGATAGCATTTTAAAGTCACTGTAATGGTGTGTCGACTGACTCGCTTTCTAGCTTTGCGTTTCTTTTGGGAGAATGTAAATACTAGTCCTAGCATTTGTTTTGGAAGAATATAAGTACTAGTCCTACCTTTTAGAGGTATGTAAGTACTAATTCTAGCTTTTCTTTTAGAAGAATGTAAGTACTAGTCCCAGCTTTTGTTTTGGAAGAATATAAGTAATAGTCCTAACTTTTGTTTTAGAAGAACGTAAGTACTAGTCCTACCTTTTAGAAGAATGTAAATACTAATCCTAGATTTTGTTTCAGAAAAATGTAAGTACTAGTCCTAGCTTTTGTTTTAGAAGAATCTAAATACTAGTCCTACCTTTTAGAAAAATGTAAATACTAGTTCTAGCTTTTGTTTTAGAAGAATGTAAGTACTAGTCCTAGCTTTTGCCGTTAGATTTTATATTTTCCTTCTAGTCATTATTATTTTTACAACGGTCTGAGAGTTAAGTCATTTCAAAATTCAAATAACTTGATTTTTTTAACTCCAGTTTCGTTTTTATTTCGGCCCAAGGGCAGACTGGCTAACAAAAGGTTACATCCTCTCTTAGGCCAAGCGCAGATAGCCCTCGAATAGATTTGCGCGAAATTCAAAAACAAACAAACTTTTGGGCCATGAGGTGCAACTATAAATCTACCAAATTTTGTGAAGATGCACATGCTGTATAAAAAGGTATAGTGAAAATACTTGATGTGTGCAAATGTGTAGACAAACTTGAGTATATTATACTGAGCCCCTTGTTAAACGGTTTAGAGCATGTTTCTCACCCCTCCAACAATGTTGAAGCTTTCCATTTTTGAACTAGGAGTTATTGTGGCTCAGTTGATGTAGGACTGTTCAATTACTAGGATGGGTAGACAAGATGCACACATTGAGGGATGAGGAAACTGTGTTGAAAAATGGTTATAAGTGTGAACTTTTTCAGATGAGTTAGAAGTGTTTGAAAAACTCATCGACTAATAACGTTGATTTAAAGTTCAAATTTTTAAACTGTGAATTAATCATTTCTGCTCAGTCTTTCTGCAACCAACGTACCTAACGTTATTAAGTGCTAATTAAACAATTCCGTAACAATTGGATTTTTCACTTTTTTCTAAACAGGAAACTGATACCCTTTATCGTTTGCTTTGCCTAAATTTAAGTAAACATAAAAGTAGTTATTATGCTCTAAGGTGCAAGAAGTATAAGGTTAAAGAAAGGTACGTTGTAACATAGAAAACGACTATGTTGTCAACACTGCCACTTTTTGTGATGGTTCATTCACGATTGGAGAAAATATCAGTGTTATTAGGCCTAGTACTTACTACTACTAGCAAATCAAAAGAACGTGGGGTCACTTTATCGTATACTTTAGTCCTAATAGAAGATTATTAGTTTAGACAATCAAGAAAGTAAAACCTAAAGACAGAGATGGGTAAACATATACATGACAATGTTACATGTAATGTCAGTTTTGTCAAATCTGCTCCTTCTGCTAAGCCTAACAGAGATTAAAGGATCAGAAGGATGCGGGTCAGTTTAGGAAGTAATTTAGTCCTAAATATTGGGGAACATTAAGTTAGACAATCAGGGTTGCTGATAATGAGAGAAAAAGTAAAGTTTGTTTGTTTGTTTTGAAATTTCGCACAAAGCTACTAGAGGGCTATCTGTGCTAGCCGTCCCTAATTTAGCAGTGTAAGACTAGAGGGAAGGCAGCTAGTCATCACCACCCACCGCCAACTCTTGGGCTACTCTTTTACCAACGATTGTTTGTTTGTTTTTTGGAATTTCGCACAAAGCTACTCGAGGGCTATCTGTGCTAGCCGTCCCTAATTTAGCAGTGTAAGACTAGAGGGAAGGCAGCTAGTAATCGCCACCCACCGCCAACTCTTGGGCTACTCTTTTACCAACGAATAGTGGGATTGACCGTCACATTATACGCCCTCACGGCTGGGAGGGCGAGCATGTTTAGCGCGACTCGGGCGCGAACCCGCGACCCTCGGATTACGAGTCGCACGCCTTACGCGCTAGGCCATGCCAGGCCTCCACTCGTCTCCGAGTCATTTTTTTTTTTTTTTTAACGAAGCGATCGCAAAGACTGGCTATTGCACTAACTTTAGTGAGATTGCGGGGCTAATTATCGAAAAATAAATTGGCCGTAATTTTTAACTTATATTTCTACTACGCTTTAATGCGAATGTTTTTGATTCGTCCGACGTCTTTAAATGCTGTACATGGAAACCATAGAATAAGGAAAGTTTAAGCAAAGGGCGTGAAAACTACTGCAAATCTTGTAGAGGTCGCGGCTCGTTAATATAATAAATATGTTGATGCTCGTGTGAGAATGACCAAGTTTTTAGTTGTTTATTTCTTTTAATAGGCCACTGGTTTCCACATTATGTGTGTCACTAATGTGTCGCTGCTAGTTGCTAGGTATGTCACGGGAGTTTCATCAAACCAAAATAAACTAAGAACATAAAAATTACTTTAAAATACTCCATTTCACAAAAGGGGTGTCACGTAAACTAAGTTCAGTGGGTTACAGTTTGAGGTCAGTCACAAAGAGTTTGGTAACCATCGTAGAGCAAAACCGCACCGAGCCATTTGCTGTGTTCACCACAGGAATTCAAATTCCAGATTTTAACGTTCTAAGTTGTTGTTTGTTATTAAGCACAAAGCTATACAAAGGGTTATCTGAGCTCTGTCAATCATGGGTATCCAAGCTTGATTTCCAGGAGTATAAGTTATACTGCTGTACCAATGAGGAGCAATGTCGTAAGTCCGTAAACCTACCGTTGTCTTTGAACTGTTGCATGTGACCCTGGAAATACCGTTAAATCATATAGGAAAGCTTGATACGTTTGTTTGTTTTTTAATTTCGCGAAAGCTACACGAGGGCTATCTGCTCTTGCTGTCCCTAATTTATCAGTGTAAGACTAGGGAGAGAAAGCAGCTAGTCATCACCACCCACCGTCAAATCTTGGGTTTATCTTTCACCAAGGAATAGTGGAATTGACCGTAACATTATATCGCCTCCATGACTGAAATGTCAAGCATATTTGGTTCGATGGAGATTCGAACCTGCGACCCTCGGATTACGAGTCAAGCGCTCTAACAACCTGGCCATGCCAGGCCAGTTTCACACATAATTTCCAATGATCTAACCTATTGGAAGATGAAAATATTTACTGGAGTGTAGAAAATAAACAAACCTGAAGTGTCACCATCCACATAAAAATAGCTTTCGTTAAGCTCCGTCTGTAAAAATTAAAAAAAACAACTAAAGTTCTGGCGACAAGATACTCATGTCGTGAAACCGTGATACGACTGTATTGATACATCATACGATACGACATGATTGATGTATCTTCAAGAAATCTGGTAAGCTTTCAGTAAATATTATAAATCTTTTGTAGAGACAAACTCATAATTTCTAATAAAGTATTTTTGCTATAAATTAATGATTCAATATAGAAAGATGCGAAAACATATTTAAACACAATATCTTTTAAATTTACTTTAATCAAAAATGAAAGAGGAAGACCATAAGATCCACCTGGTACAACAAAGTTGAATTAACACAATCATTTTATATTGTTAACAGAAACAACAATATAAGAAAAGATTATATATTTATAATCAGACATAACAATGAACACCAAAGTTTGAGTTAAATATCAGATATTGTACTTTGAATTTTTTGAGTTTATTGTTTAAAATAAAGTTTTTTTATAAACTGTTTTAACGAGAAAAACTTATATAATCAGTTTTTTACACACACACATATATATACATATATATTTGTATATGTCATATATATTTTTTCCATATTCAACAAAATCATCTATGCTTGTGCACAGCTGAGCCCTATACATAATTTTTAAGGAATTTCCTAATTTTTCTGACAGTAACGACGAATTTTTTGTCCTATATTCTCTTAATAAAACTCACTTAAAATGATTCAAATTTAAGCAGAACGTAGAAAACATAAACGTACAACAACCGACAAAAAATGCAAATATTATACCTCTGAACTGTTTAAATGGCTTGTAGTGTGGTTACAACTGTGAATCTTGTTTTAACTAATGTTATATTATTATCTTTTTTTTCTATTCTATTCATCTTCCAATTGTTTATCTAACGTCTGAATAGGTTTTCAAATATTGATAACGTCAATATTAGCGTAGTATAATCTCTTTTAGGTAAGCCGGTCCTTCAAATAATTTTGTCACTTTATACTTAACCTGTTCAGTACCGTAGACGAGATAACTCGTCCAAGCCGATCGGTAACTTAATGCCACGGACGAGTTAATTCGTTCTCAATAATACCTAACTTCAATGCTAGATGCCAGCACCATACATGCATTTGACCTACTTCCAAATTGTTTCACTTTCGATCCAACATGGCGTCACGATAAAAGTTACAAAATGAAGAAGCATTAGAGTTGTATTGTAGCAGCTGAAATACTTAGCAGTCAACGGGTTAACAAGCCTATTAAAGTTTTTTTCTGTATGAAAATTGATACAATTGCAACAGAATATATCACATACAGTCCAGTGTTGTAAATCAATGAGGCCTAGAGTTCCAGCTGAGCCTATTTAGCCGATCGGATTATAGCATCCATGTGTTAAGGGAAACTTTATTAAACCAACCACTTATGAGAAATTAAGATGTTAGAAACTATTATATGTGTCTGAATTTTACACAAAAAATTATTTAAGATTAAGTAAGTTTTGTAAGTATACGAGACTTGTGACTGCAACCATCTAGTATAATATTTATTTGTTGTTAAACACAAAAATCCTCAATTAAGTATCCGTGTTCTGCCCATCGTGGATATCAAAGCCCACACTTTAGCGTTATAAATCCTCAGAACTATCGTTTAGAGTTATAAATCCTCAGAACTGTCGTTTAGAGCCACGGGGATAATTTACCCACATTCAAAGATTCTGTGAAAATTCATTCAAAAGCTACGAAAGTTCGTGTGACATGTTTAAAGAATCCATCAAATTAACACCTGTCATACACCTGATCTTGTACTTCGATTTTCTTAAGCACTTCGTTTGTGATTAAAACAAAATCTAGTAATAAAACTTAAACCTTTCACACACTACTGTGAAGAAATCAGTGTTTTGTTTGTAAAAATGTAAATTGTTATCCTGAAAGAGTACAAACGAAAAGGGATTGTATTAGGGGTTGGATAATGTTTTCACTGAAGAAACACGACATGCATTAGGGTTGGATAATGTTTTCACTGAAGAAACACGACATGCATTAGGGTTGGATAATGTTTTCACTGAAGAAACACGACATGCATTAGGGTTGGATAATGTTTTCACTGAAGAAACACGACATGTATTAGGGTTGGATAATGTTTTCACTGAAGAAACACGACATGTATTAGGAGTTGGATAATGTTTTCACTGAAGAAACACGACATGCATTAGGGTTGGATAATGTTTTCACTGAAGAAGCACGACATGCATTAGGGTTGGATAATGTTTTCACTGAAGAAACACGACATGAATTAGGGTTGGATAATGTTTTCACTGAAGAAACACGACATGCATTAAGGTTGGATAATGTTTTCACTGAAGAAACACGACATGCATTGCATTAGTGGTTGGATAATGTTTTATGATAATGTTTTCAGAAACACGACATCACTGGAGAAACACGACATGCATTAGGGTTGGATAATGTTTTCACTTGAAAAACACGACATGCATTAGGGTTGGATAATGTTTTCACTTGAAAAACACGACATGCATTAGGGTTGGATAATGTTTTCACTGGAGAAACACGACATGCATTAAGGTTGGATAATGTTTTCACTGGAGAAACACGACATGCATTAGGGTTGGATAATGTTTTCACTGGAGAAACACGACATGCATTAGGGTTGGATAATGTTTTCACTGGAGAAACACGACATGCATTAGGGTTGGATAATGTTTTCACTGGAGAAACACGACATGCATTAGGGTTGGATAATGTTTTCACTGGAGAAACACGAGATGCATTAGGGTTGGATAATGTTTTCACTGGAGAAACACGACATGCATTAGGGTTGGATAATGTTTTCACTAGAGAATCACGACATGCATTAGGGTTGGATAATGTTTTCACTGAAGAAACACGACATGCATTAGGGTTGGATAATGTTTTCACTGAAGAAACACGACATGCATTAGGGTTGGATAATGTTTTCACTGGAGAAACACGACATGCATTAGGGTTGGATAATGTTTTCACTGGAGAAACACGACATGCATTAGGGTTGGATAATGTTTTCACTAGAGAATCACGACATGCATTAGGGTTGGATAATGTTTTCACTTGAAAACACGACATGCATTAAAAACACGACATGTTGGATAATGTTTTCACTTGAAAAACACGACATGCATTAGGGTTTGATAATGTTTTCACTGGAGAAACATGACATGCATTAGGGTTGGATAATGTTTTCACTAGAGAATCACGACATGCATTAGGGTTGGATAATGTTTTCACTGAAGAAACACGACATGCATTAGGGTTAGATAATGTTTTCACTGAAGAAGCACGACATGCATTCGGGTTGGATAATGTTTTCACTGGAGAAACACGACATGCATTAGGGTTGGATAATGTTTTCACTGGAGAAACAAGACATGCATTAGGGTTGGATAATGTTTTCACTAGAGAATCACGACATGCATTAGGGTTGGATAATGTTTTCACTTGAAAAACACGACATGCATTAGGGTTGGATAATGTTTTCACTTGAAAAACACGACATGCATTAGGGTTTGATAATGTTTTCACTGGAGAAACATGACATGCATTAGGGTTGGATAATGTTTTCACTAGAGAATCACGACATGCATTAGGGTTGGATAATGTTTTCACTGGAGAAACACGACATGCATTAGGGTTGGATAATGTTTTCACTGCAGAAATACGACATGCATTAGGGTTGGATAATGTTTTCACTGGAGAAACACGACATGCATTAGGGTTGGATAATGTTTTCACTGAGGAAACACGACATGCATTAGGGTTGGATAATGTTTTCACTGAGGAAACACGACATGCATTAGGGTTGGATAATGTTTTCACTGAAGAATCACGACATGTATTAGGGGTTGGATAATGTTTTCACTGAAGAAACACAACATGTATTTAGGTTGGATAATGTTTTCACTGAGGGAACACGGCATGTATTAGGTGGTGGGTAATGTTTTAGCTGAAAGAATACAATACGTGGAATGTTTCAATAACTTTAAAAAAACCTTATGGATAACGTTTGACTATTAATTATCCTCCATGAAATATACAAGAGAAGAAATATTCATATAAATATCTGACCTGAGATAACAGTTGTTACTATCATTAAAATTTAAAATTGAAGGTAAAAGTGCTGTAACTTACGTGCAGTTCGCATCTTGATTGTGAAAGTGCTGTGGTAACGTACATAAGAACGATAGGTAACGTGAACACTATGGGTTCATCCTCTTCCAGTTTCTCTCGAACCTCCGACCTTCACACTTTTTAGCTCTCGCTGAAAGAACATTCTCTTCGGTACGCACGTGCAGGTCATAGCTGAGTTTTGATACTTCCAAATATCCTGCTTACAGACACCACAAAAGGATGGTTGTACAAAGCGTGAAGGCATGTGGACAAGTCACTTAGGTTAACAAGGTGAAGGCAGTCTCGGTATGTTTATAGCTAGCAGATCTACTGTCTGCCGACAAGACAGCGCAGTTTTACAGAAACTGTTAGATAAAATCCATTACCTTTATAGATAACAGTTACACAGTTTTATATTACTAGTAATTAAAAACTAACGACTCTACTTACCTGCACTCTCTTATTTAATTCTAAATAGATATATATATATATATATATTTATTTATTTATATAACTACTTCTAAGAATTCCATCCTGCACAACGTAAAACAAGCATGGATTTTCATATCTCTCTAGCACATAATTTAACAACTTAACGAGGGTGGTGAGTTTTAAACTTAAATATATTAAAGCGTTTCGGTAATGACGCCAGGAAGAACAGTTTTTCAGAAAACATAATGTTTGTGTCTACTTTAATAAACTCGTTCCAAACCAACGTTTCGGAAAATCGGTTTCCAGTGTTGAGCCGACGATATGACAGAGGTTCAGGGTAAACCGTAGCACACTGAGATTCTGGTAGATATTAGATAAGCTATATTATGTCGGTTTCGTGTATTTGATTCGACGACTGCGGAAACGTGCTGGCTTTATGTTTCCTTCCCAGAATTCCCGGTATTTGTGTTTCTGTGCTAGTTTTTTTATCGGTTCTCGTGGAGAGCTGCGTCAAAGAACTCGAAGTGGGAACAAATGAAAGCTTCATTTTCGACAAGATGTTGTTTTCGCTGCCTGTCTTCTTGAGATCGCCGGGTCCGCTGAAACCGAGAGCCCGACTCGTTGGAGAGGAACGGGTCAGAAATTGAGCACGTTGAAGTTGTTGTAGCTTGGTATATTGATCCTGCAACCGTTTCTGTTTATCGAGTAGTTCCTGTTGTCTGTACTCCAGAATCTCCTGGCGGCTCTGGGAGAGAAGCAGGTTAGGGGAAGGGATTAATCTGTTGATGAAGTTCGCAGTATTCACGACACCATGTCCCGCTCCTTCGGACAAGCTCCGCT
Source organism: Tachypleus tridentatus (assembly GCF_004210375.1). NCBI lineage: Eukaryota > Metazoa > Arthropoda > Merostomata > Xiphosura > Limulidae > Tachypleus > Tachypleus tridentatus. The sequence continues at coordinate 72,269,793 of NC_134836.1, read as the reverse complement.
CCAACTGTGTTCTGATGGAAGGTCCATTCCTCAGCAGCAGCCCCTCTTGAGAATTCACACTTTCACTACTGCTGCTAGACGACTGTTCCCTCCGAATAAACTCGTCCAAGGCTCGTGTTCGAATCATCTGGTTGCTGGCTGGTTTCGAATGGGGTCCATCACCGGAGGCTGGTTTTTGCGATGAATCAGATGCAGACCTAAGGAGCTGTAAACATTGTTGACTTCGCCTGTTAACGAGTTGAGTCTTGAGCTGGGAAGGACTGGCGGCGTGTATGAAGTTGTCTCCTTCTGTCAACGTGGATATGTTGGAAGACTGCATCACAGACCTACTAGTTGTGCGAGGTGGAGGGTGGGGCACTTTTTTAGGCGCTAGGTAGGGTGGCTTTTGAAAATTTTGATTCTTACGACCACTAGACAGAGCAGCAACAGAATTTTTATTTCTGTCTAACGCAGAAGGACTGAGGCGTCGAGTCCCACCTTCGTTTACAGCCAATTTGCTTCCTTCGTCCATGGAAGAGCTTCCTGTCTTTAGATGCCCTTTAGCATGCTGCTGTCGAGAAGGACCGTGGGAAGAGGGTTCAGAGTGTTGGGAAGTAAAATGCCCATGAGCCCAAAGAGAAGTATCTTGTCGCATTTCTTCTGTCTGGTTAAAACATTGAAGCTCATTGAGCAACTCGTCTAGGGCAGTCTCTTTCTCTTGCGCCCTCTGGTGATCCTCAAGAAAACCACGAATCACAGGATCAGAGTCTGGGTCGATGGTCTGTAATTACGTGATAATGTAAAAGATGAACCACTCTATAAAAAATCTTTAAAAGCCACATCAAAAACCTAATAACGTGTGTACGTAACTGTATATTTCCGTAACTATGGACACACTTTCTTCTACATGTCGAGTGCTAAAAGTGTCAGTAGTGTTACACGGCGCCAAATAAACCCTTTAAACAACAATGTCAAAACTAGAGAGCACTACTAGTAGCTGAGTATGGGATTAAAATAAAACTACTGGCAGGAAATAATTTCAATATCGTAGTTAAAAAGGGAGTTCTTTCAATTTATTTGAATGAATTTGAGTATTTCACGATTCCATTTCATCGAAAGCATTCCACGTCTGTTAGCAATCTAGAGTTTTAGTTCTATTCAACTTATGCGATGATTGATGTGTTCATTCCAGTATTTTCAAAAAACGTTTCATAAAGGATTACCTAAACATTTTAACTCATAGACTGGATGGAAGGCATTTGGTCAACAGCGCCCTCTTAAAACACTTACTTGAGTTACTCTAATTGAATCAAATAGAGAAATTTGTTTGATGTTTTTATAACGCATTCAAAGCTCCCAAAGTGCGGAAGTCTTGCTTTTTTTTTTTTTCTTCTTGCGCTAATGGGTCAGTTTCACTATTCGGCACGTCACTAGACAAGACTGGCCTATATAAGTGTCTAAATAAATGTTAAAGAAATAAAGCGTGCATTAAAATATATCTTGATCTAAAAAATCCTCGAGTTTAATATCATCTGGCCAGTTTTTGGGTAAACTTAAGGCTCTAGAATTGATTAAGTGGTATTACCAAGATGGCAACTGGTAATACCAGCTACAAATAGTGAAACTAAGAAATAGCAAAAGCGATTCAAAGAGAGGGGATACGTCTCCCCTAGATGTGCACTGGACAACTCAGTGCAAATAAAAATAACTGTTACTCGAATAACCGAGTCTCCTACCTAGAGACAGGGGTGTGTTTTTTTCTTTCGGCATTTGGTAGGTGATGTTGGGTTTAGCTCATGTTATTTCCAGCATGATGAAACATCACTTTAACGTGCAGTTCACGACTAAAGCCCCACGTGTTCTAACGTAAACTGATCTTTAGGCTCTTACTGTTAAAGCAAGCAGTGTGTTTGGAAAATGACGAATTAGCCTGAAGAAGCGGACAAAGGTCGACAGAGGTGACGTAGAAGTGGTATAAAACCACAATATACTAAAATCAGCCGGTAATTATTAAACGTGTTCAATAAATTATAGAAGACCAGTTAAATTACAAACGACTCACATTACAAACAGAGACTTGCATGGACTGCGACTGCCTTAGAAATTTGTTGGACAACATTTTGAGTTGCTGTTTCTTTCTTATTGATAAGCTTTCATGTTCTCTGCTATACTTTGTATTATGAAGGAGACCGAAGCGGTTTCAGTTATATATTTTTACAACAATAAACAATAATTTTACTAAGATTTTAATGCAAGTTTCCTGCAGTCTCTACATGACTTTAAAACCTCATTTTGAAATAACGATAATTTAATATACCGCTGTGCCACTAGGGGGCAACACGAGCGAAACCGAACATTTTAGCTAGTTTTTATCACGTACAATAATGTTTAAAATACATTTAATTATTTTATTTAAATCAATAAAACAATATACTAAAAACAAATAAAGTGTTATCGATAAAACTAATTTTTCTGTGGTAATAATACTAAACAGCGACTTTTCCAGGTTTCTCTGATCTGTGGGAGCCATGTTGTAAACAACCACGAGGCTACATTTATAAACCATTAGCGAAGCCCTTCCAACCCTCTTCTCTGTAGAATAACTTCGTAATCTCACCTAAACATGCCGTTAATAGATTCTACGCCGCAGTGGCTCATAGTTAAGTCAGTTTGTTTAACATATCTTCGGATAAATTTATCTGATAAACTAGAAATTCATGCCACCCCCATTTCTCACCCATCTTCTATTAGTAACTACACATCTTCACTTTTATCATTACAGTTCAGTTTGTGTTTTACAGATCACCAGGAAGGTTCGTCACGTGAAACAGGAAACGTAGTCTAACCTTAATGGTTACGTTTCCAAAGAGAATAAAGAAAATATGGTGAGACCTGAGAATTTCATTAAAAAAGATACAGTGATGAGAAACTGAGAAGATAACTGGATGATGTTGTTTAAGTATTAGACTATCTGCTGTTTCCACGGTGGAGAATAAAATCCCTGCTTGTGGCATTGTAAATCCGTAAACTTAGCGCTGTAAAAATAAAGTACATATGTCTAAGTAGTTCGGAACTTAGCACCCTCTCTCACTAGTTATTTCCTAGTTATGTCAATTGAAAATAAATGCAAACCATTGTGAAATTAAATGATTATTTTGGTGTACAAATGAAAAAAAAACACATAAAATCGGAAGACGAACGTACAGATAACAGTGTATGGCAGTGGCCACCTTGAAGTGATGACCATAAACCCAACTGCCAGGCCTCATGTACAGTTTATGCTTACTTCTGCTATGTCTAAGAGCCAAGAATATGGTTTTTGAACATTTGATGTCGTGAGCAGGCCGCCTATAGTAGGGTTTGGCCACCACTCTTATAACGTACCCACGACCCCAAAGTGCGGAGAGTGTTTTTAAATCATCGGGACGTGAGCCATGAATCTTCATATTTGATAATCCCTAAGCCTCGACCGATCATGCATCGCGTTTCTAAAACATGACCACAATTTTTTTCTTCTTTTTTACGTGTTTTATTAGCGCTGAGTCACCAGAGGGCGGTAGTGAATGAGATTATATTTCTGAAACGACGATCGGACAAGTGACGTTTACAACACAGCTGACGATTGAATTATGACGATCAAGAGTTTTATGGGTTTTAGTTTTGTTTTTGATTATTTTAAGATAAATTTAGTATACCGCCTCTCGCTTAATGTGTTTGTTGTTAATTACAAAGCTACACAATGGACTACTTGTACTCTGCCCACTACGGACATCAAAACTCGCGATATAAGTCCCCTGACATACCGCTGTGCCACTTTTTAGAGTAATAAGTCCTCACCAATCAGGGGCGTTCGATTATAGTATTTGAGCTGTTTTTTATTCGTTCAATTTTTATAAAAAAAATTGTTATTAAACACATCATAACGTACAACAGAAAAGACAACACCGAACTGAAATTACGCTCAAATTATCCAACTGAATTCTAACATTTAACACAGCATTCTGTTTAGATAGAAGTAAGTAATAATTATACAACACGTCTTTATGAAAGGAAGTTTCTTTGTGTGTAACTAAGCACAAAAGTGCCCACCAGGGCTATCTAAATCTGGTTTATAGTATTGTAAGTATGCAGACATACCGCTATTCCACGGGGGAAGGGGGGAGTGAAAGGTTTGTTTGTTTGGTTTGAATTTCGCACAAAGATACTCAAGGGCTATCTGCGCTAGCCGTCCCTAATTTAGCAGTGTAAGACTAGTGTGGTTTTCTTACAGCAAAGCCACATTGGGCTATCTGCTGAGCCCACCGATGGGAATCGAACCCCTGATTTTAGCGTTGTGAATCCGTGGACTTACCGCCGTACTAGCGGGAGGACATGTAAGACTAGAGGGAAGGCAACTAGTCATCACCACTCACCGCCAACTCTTCGGATATTCTTTTACCAATGAATAGTGGGATTGACCATCACATTATAACGCCCCTCACAGCTGAAAGGGCGAGCATGTTTGGTGTGACGGGGTGAAAGAACTTGACAGTTAAGTACTGTAGTATGTAGAAAATTTATGCTTGATTTCTGTTCGACAGAATTTGTAAACAAAAAACAGTGAGACAGTTGAGACTTACAACGTTAAAATCCGGGGTTTAATTCTCCATGAATCCATGGGCTATCAGTAGATAGCCCACCGTGGTTAAAACAAAGAAACATAATTTGTCAATTGGAGGTAATGGCCAGTGGACAAATAACTGGTCTTTGATTTTTGTTACCCCTGGTGTTTGAAATCTGAAGTTACGCAATAGGTCAGGTTTTCTGGTATTTCGTTACGCAAGCGCGCTAATTTTGTTTCGGACACCTAGATAGAGGTGGGATGATCATTAAAACATTATTATTTGTGACTATTTTAACAATAAATATACTTAGTTCCACATGTCTTTTGTATATGGACTACCTCCAACCCAACACTATTTGGTTTGGATTTCAGGACTCACATTAACTGCGCTCTTTAGTTTTTTGCAATGTATTTTTTACTGATGTATGTACAAATAAATAAATTTGTCTTACATATATCTTTATCTATTTTTATATAAATATATTTGGGGAAAACAGACAAAGTTCCAGTTATATCTGCAGTATTTAGACTTGAGATGCATTGAGAAACACCCCTAAGTCACTATTTGGTGGAAACATCTTTGGCAGGAATTGCTGCTGTGAGTCTTTTTGGATATGCCTCTACCAGCTTTGTACAGTGGGCTAGTGTAATTATTGTCCATTCTTCTTGGAAAAAAATGCTCCAATTGTTACTAGTTCGTTAAGGATTATTGATGGACTACAGCTTTCAAGACTCGCCATACATTGTCCACTCGATTCAGGTCAGGACTTTAACTGGACCATTCTAGGACGTTCACTTTCTTATTCTGAAACCACTCCAGTGTGACTTTGACCTTGCATTTCGAGTCATTGTCCTGCTGAAATGTGAATTGTCGCCCCACTCTTAGATTCTTGGTTGTCTCACGCATGTTTTCTTGCCTGTACTTGGAACTATCCATTTTCTTCTCGATACTGACAAACTTCCCAGTGCCTGCTGATAATGAACATCTCAACAACACGATACTGCCATCACCAGGACTGACAAATGGGATGATGTTGATTGGGTGGTGTGCTGTGTTGGGCTTACATCAGACGTAAGGTTTTGAATTTAGACCAAAGAGCTCAATTTTTGTTTCGTCTGAGCACAAGATATTTTGCCACATGTCTAGAACCATTTACATGCTTTATCATAAATTCCATACGAGATCCAAGATTGTTCTTTTTCAGTAACGGCTTCTTTCTTTCCACTAACCCATAGGGAGCAGTTTTCTACTGGGACCGGATATTGTCCATGTATGAACGCTGACTTTCATTTCTGACATGGAACTTTTGCTTGCTTAGTTTAGAAAGGTGACTGACCTGGGTAGTGACAGGTGGTATAAATCACATTCCACTTCCTAACGATGGATTCCCCTGCACTGAAAGAAACAATCAAGGACTTTGAAATTTTCTTGTAATCTTCTCCTGATTTGTGCTTCTCTACCACTTTATCCACGACTGATTTGGAAAGTTCCTTGGTCTACGTGGTTGGTTTGTTACATCACCATCTAGGCTGTGGCTTGAAGAGAACCATCTACTCTGAAGCCAAGTTAAATGACACACAAACAGACAATTACACTAATTTTGAGACCTTTCAAAATAATTTTTTGCCCTGAACTGATTTATGGTTGCCGTAACAAAGGAGTTGAATATTTATGAAAATGATATTTTTTAAAAAAATAAAAACTCTAACTTAGATAATATCAATGTTTTAACTTTTTCAGTTCCGAGTGGATTGTACAGATTTTAAACATAAATTACTATTTGAAAGTTTCATGATTACAAGACGGCAAAAAATGTGAAAACTTTACAAGGGGTGAAGACTTTTGGAAGACACTGTATATATTTCATATGAAAAGGTTGCTTTTCTTCTAGTAAACATTTTTTGCACTTAGTGTGTGGGTTGTGTCTTAGCCTAGGCATATATTTTCCCATTTTTATCCATTACATAAAGATTATTTAACTATACAGAAATTATAAATGTTCATTATATTCTCAAACAAATGTCCATGACAATCTCAGGCTGCAGCTTGACATTTTACATCTCGAACTAATGCGATCAAATAGTCAATAGCTACAGTAAATCATCATAAACCGATTTAGTTATCTACTAAGTTTATTAGCATTACAATGTATAAAGGTACCTACCATAGCAAGTAATCCTTTGTCTATAGTTAAGCACACAAAAAAGCCAGCAAACAAGATAAATAACAAAACTGAGAACTAAAAAACTTAAAAATAGAGATTCTAAAAAAAAGGAAACAAGACTGGATATACTGTAGACATTAGTTAAACTACAAATCTCTGTTTTACCAAATGTAATCCAGGGGCACAGAATTTGTAATTTGAGTAACTAATATCTACAGTATCTCTAGTCTTGTGTCCTAACTTTTTAAGATCCCTATTTGCAGGTTTTTAAACTCCCAATTTCTATTTATCTTGTATATATATATATATATATATATATATAGCTTGGTATTATTTGTAGAAGGGTTAATAATCCTTTCCCAGACGTAATAATTCAATATACAAAATATTTTAATATTACGTACTTACGATTAGGTTTATAAATAAATCAAGTGATACATGTGAACGAACGCTGAAGATTACTGGTGTGTCGTTTTCTCGCGCGAATAATACCTTGTCATGATTTTTAACGTTATAAGGACCACGTAGAAATGTATTTGTAGCTAGATAAAACCTGAAAAGTTTAATATATATATAATTGTAATGCGTATAGTTTTTCGAAGGGAAAAACGACATTAAAAAGAGAGAAGAACAACCTTCTCAGCCCATTCTAATGTGGAAAGGCCTCTCTGTAAGCTGCGTTTAGGGTTAAAAATAGCCGAATCTAGCTATAACCATCTCAATAAATCGTAAACCAAAATCTCGCGTAGTAAAAATCTCTAAAATTATTCAACCTTAAACAAGATGTGAAAAAACGTAAAAAACGTATATTAAAATTAGTAAAACATGAAAATGTAAACAAAAACAAAGCAAAGCTTAAAAGGTAGTGACGTAATACCCCAAAAACAGCAGGCAGGCAAGAATAATCTGATGTAAAAAAAATTGCAAAGTGGAAAGTAAAACAAATCAAACAACAACAACAACAAAGATGTTTATTTGTAAGAAAGAAACGTTATAATAACGAAACCAAGACATCATGTCAACTTAGTATCCTTACTTTATTTAATGATACTTAAAGTGAAAGAGAAGTATAAAAAAACAACTAATCAAGTTTCATGCTAACTTCTCAATCTATGCTTTTCAACATGCAGTACAAGTTTACTGTTATGGAAAGGTCTGAGTGAGAGAGTATAGTTCTGTGTTAGATCTGGACATGCTGCCCGCAGCGTTCTCATTCCGGGGATGTAAAGAGGGGGCGATTTGGGTACAAAGAGAGTAAGTAGTGCGTTAAACGCACGAGGGGGAGGGGGGAAGCACAGGTCAGATTTAAAGAGAGTGAAAAGAAATGAAAATTAAATTCATTACTCTATTTTCTGTCGGAAGTTTGAACTTCGCTTCCAGCCGTGTCTGCCAGACTGATGAGATGAAGGGAACAAGAGAAAATAAAAGAATCGTATTAATTAACATTTTTAATTTCTAATAAGGAAATTTTTATAATGAGTTTTAAGCAACGTCATGGCCAGTTAGGATAATTAGGAACCGAAATCAAGTATTTACCTAATTTAAAAGTTAAAAAAACAGAGAGAAATGGAGCCATTTGTAACACCGTCAAATGGAAATAGCGATACTAACAAAATTACTTTTTATTCTAATAGATGGCATCACAAGTATTATACATAAAATGGTGCATTCTGAGACTAGCTAGTTCTAATCAGTTTATAGAAAATACTTTCATTTTCACGGTTTTCTTAATATTCTGTAACTACACAACTAATCATTAAAAAAAAAACATTTCAGTCTGTAATTATTAACAATTAATAGAATTTTATTTTGTTTAGGCGATTTTTATTTCACGTGGATGGATATCTACAATTCCTGAAACAAATAACAATTAAGATAAAAATAAAAATGGCCTAGACATTACCGTACTAAACTTACCTCTCTATCTTTATACCTTGGAAAGAATTTCACAAAATATTTGTGTATGACACAGGTGTGTTTTTTTTTAAACTGAAAACATTATTTTAATTGTTTTTTCTTCTCAATTAGTCTTACTTTATAGATTTTGGTGACAAAAAACAAACAACAAATACATGAAATAAAATACATCCTCGCATATAAATAAAAATATTGGGTTGAGGAATAATTCGTGAGCGTTTTTTCAAGTTAAAAAAATATATTCATAAATGAAACGCTTTCGCAAAATATTTCATGTCATTTGGTAGATAATTTTTTGCTCTAATAGATGGTGTGTTTGATTTTCATATGTCTTTAATTTTTGCTTTCATTTTCAGCTCATTAAATGGAATGTCAAGTGGACAAAATCGAGCATTTTCGACACCATCTGCTTTTCGCATTTAATTTCTTGCAATTTCGTTTAAAACAATGCATACTCTATACCTAGGTATTACATGAAATAAAGTATCATAATAAATGTTTTGGGTGTAATGTGTTCATGCATTGAAGTATTGTATAGTCTTGCATGTAATGCTTGAATGAAATTATTTAAAAACGCTCACGAATTATTCCTCAACCTAATATAACAGTCACAGACTGTATTCATAATATAAAATCTTTAAAAAAATTCACATAACTCTCAAAAACACTACAAAAACCATTCTTTCTTTCTTTCTTTAGAAAATGGTTGAAAGGCTTAGTGAATACATGTTCACTTAGGTAGCAGTTTAAAAAAGCGGATTCGGAAAAAAGGAGCCTGGCATGGCCAGGTGGCTAAGGAACTTGATCGTAATCCGAAGGTCGCGGGTTCGAATCCTTGTCGCACCAAACATGCACGCCCTTGCAACCGTGTGGCCTTATAATGTGACAGTCAATCCCACTATTCGTTGGTAAAAAAGTAGCCCAAGAGTTGGCGGTGGGTGGTGATGACTAGCTGCCTTCACTCTAGTCTTACACTGCTAAATTAGGGACGGCTAACGGAGATAGCTCTCGTGTAGCTTTGTGCAAAATTCAAAACAAACCAAAACAATCGGAAATAATATTATAAAATTGTGATCCCTGATTTAGCAGTGAACGACAGGAGGGAAGGCAGCTAGTAATCACCGCCAACTCTTGGGCTACTCATTTAATCGCGAAAAGTGGCACTGACCGTCATATTATAACGCCTCCATGGCTGAAAGGACAAGCACGTTTAGTCTGACGGGGATTTGAACCCACAACTTTCAGAGTGCGAGCAGTCGCCTGAACCCCCTCTTGCGATAGTTTGAATACTAGGTAACTTGTCGTGTATTTGTACTAAGAAACAAGAAGAAAATCTAACTCGGGGAAATTTCAACCTATATGGTCTAGAACAGTGACTTTTAACATTTTTTGGTCCAGGACTCATTTATAAATATTGAAGAACAGTCGAGAATCAGTTGTCTGTTGTTTTCTTTCTTTGCAATATTATGTTTAGTTTTCATGCAAAAAAATACTAAAAGTACCATTCTAAGTAAAAAAAACAATAGTTTTTCGGTGGGACAGCGATAAACTCAGAGTTTTACAACGTTAAAATCCAGGTGTGGGGGAAACGGCAGATAGCCCAATGGAGCTTTATTGTTAAACGAACAAACTGTTCTCTTTTATTCCCTCATCTAATCGTAGACTTGGATTAGCTAAGACATTTTACACGCAGATAAATGAATCTGACTCTCAATGACTGGTATGTTGAACAACGGGGATTCAAATCCGCGACTCACATATTGTGACTCGAGCGCCCTAAACACCAGATCTTGTCAGGCCTAAATAAAACATTTATTCTCTATACTCAAAGTCAGATCGCAGCTCTTTTACACATTCTGACGATTCAAAGTTTAGTCACAGTTCACGGGTTGCGAAACACTGGACTCAAAATAGAGTACGCAATACTATTTTCTCTAGCTAGAAAATAACCCTGCAATTTGAAATATATATTAAAAAAATAGTCAAATTCTAGCAACCTAGTAAATGTTTCACAAAGAAAAACAACAATAACAAAACAAACAAGAATACCTAATTAATCATAAAATTATCTTGAAATGTAATCCAAGGAAGGCAGCCACTAAAGGTCGTAAGGGTGGAACGTGGTATTTAAGGATGAGCGATATGGGAGAGGTGAATACACACACATAGGTCACGTTTCAGGTTGGAGGTTAAGGAAGACGGAAAATAGTGTTAGCTCACTTGGTTACACAACAGTCCTTACTTTGGTATGAGTATCTCCACTAGAATGTGGTCCATCGGCGGACAACGATTTTTCAGGCATTGAGGAAGCACCTGTGTGTCTCTGCTCTTGTACAGAGGCGAGTCTGAAGAAAAACAAAGAAAGGAACAAGTGCTAAACTGCTAGGGCCAGTTGGGAAATAAACTGTTCGAACGGTAAGTACTAAACAGCGGTAGATCGATTTTTAGGGTAGATTACGTCATTGAACATCGCGATGCGGCGATAACAAAAATCCCAAAACTCGCTGTTTAAAACTCGTACCCTAGACAACGTAATATACAAAAAATACTCGCAGAGCGTTCGCTGCTTTTAACTTAGTTATTTGTGAGTTTCGGTCCCTTACTGTGACCTTCATCAGAAAATACTGTACCGAAAAACACAATCTTAATAATACCTGCCATCTGGTGTTGAAGTTGTTAACCCATGAGAAAACCGACAAATACAGAAAAATATCTCTACATAAACGTGAAAATCCAAATCTAGGTATTTTTAATCGAATAACGATACGAATATTTACACACCTTTTAAGATACAACAGCTTATGTAATATAGCACGCATAAGAAAATAAAAATATAATAAGAGGCGTAGCTAGAAGAAACCAAGGGGGCCTAACTCCCTGAAAAACCTAGGCCTATTAATCAGATATTATTTTTCATCTATTATATATAATAAACTTGTTTCGTATCGTTTATTTAAAAAATACAGCTACTATAAACATTATACGTCTGATTTGTTTTAATGACCGTTTTTTTAATGTTTAGGTCGATTTAAGTTTTTAGTTTATTGACCCTCCTAAAACGTTTCTGTCCCACCCCGAGTGGAAAACCTACCCATGCCGCTGAATACAATACACATAAGAAAATAAAAAAATACAACAATTATAAGGAGTAAATATGAAAATACAATGATTAATTTGAACTAATACATTATACAATTACCTATCGTGAGTTGAGCACGAAAAATTGAAATTACTAAAGGTTTAATTTTATGTCAATGCCACGATAAATTATATCTTATCTTATGCTGTGATGACAGCGACTCTTTAACTTAAACTTAAGAAGTTTAAACTTTTTCTTCTATTTCTGTATTGTTTTTGTTTATATTTGCATTTCGCGCAAAGCTAATTTAGCAGTGTAAGACTGGAGGGAAGGCAGCTAGCTTTCACCACCCACCTAATTCTGTACTTGCCACAATTAGTTTTCTGCATTTTCTCCAAACATTGACAACTTTAATACAAAATGTGTCAGATATTTATTTAGTTTTTCCAACAAAACGCAAATATCGGTGAAGAAACGATTATACCCACAACACCTAAAGTTTATTAGTGGTGAGTAAAGGATATACATCTACATCAAACCAACAGATGACAAATGTCGTTATGATTGGAGCTTAAACATCTATCTTTAAAAATATTGTTACATATTGTATTATCAAGTATATGTCCCCACCTTTCAATGGCTCAGCAGTAAGTCTGATAGCTTATAACGCTGCAAACCGGGTTTCGATACTCGTGTTGGTCACTTCATAGACATTCCATTGTGTCGCTTTGAGCTTACCAACAAACAAAATAAATATCCAATACACTGTTGCTTGATGAAGAATACAGTAAGACGCTGGACAGCTCGCAATTAAATAAAAAAAAAAGATAAACAAGAGAGTCTGTGTATATTTTCTGCACATTTATAAAACATGTCAAATTTGTAATTCTGAAAATCGGGCAAAGAAGTTGTTTCTTTTCTACAGATGACCAATATAATTCTACACAGAAATTTTGCAAAAAAAAAGTCCCATTCTTTATTAGTATAATCCCTCAATTATAGTAGGACGAAAACAAAACACTCAATATAAAAGAGTAACATGTGGAAAAAATAACAACATGAAAAGAACATCTTTAACATACTGTTTTTCGGTTATTTCAGCCGTTTCGGGTTTTCTGTTTCTTACCTTTTGAGAGTTACTAATGTTCCAGTAAGTTTCTTGCACCTTCTGAAAGCATTCTCCAATCGTTCAGGTTCGTCACTAAGGAACCTGTGGAAAAGAACCGGGTAAGATGAGCTCCTGTATCAATTAATTTTTAGTCAACATAACTTAGAATAAAAATAAAATAGTTCTGATACATAAAGCAAAAAAACCTGGTTCAAGAATATATAAAAATAACTACTGACTATCTAATAACTAATAACTGCAGAATATCCCTGCGCTAGACTTGAATTTCAGATTGAGTTTTACTAGCCCTAATTGTGACAAGAAGAAAGAATCTGGTTGAAGTGTATAAAAATAACTACTGACAATCGAGAATCTTCTTGCGCTAAACTTGAATTTCAGATTGAGTTTTACTAAGCCTACCTACATCACTGAAAAGCAGCACAAAAGAAAAACACACCAAAATCTAATAGCATTATTCGTTATTTGTAAATGTTATATTTTATATTTACAACTCCATAATAAAATCGGAGTTGTATTTAATAGAACATGCAAGTAATTAACGAGTTAATCGGAGAGTTTCAAGTTTCATTCTCTCTCTAACACCAGTTGTTTTGGTTTAAGTTAATCAAAGTTTTAGCATACTTTTCATGTATGTTAAAAGAAAAGATTCAATCTTTCTAAAGCGGAACATAGTTAACTTACCGAATTAAAAACGCCCTATCCATAATCCACGAACACAGTAAATAAAGAAAAGTAAACACAATTTAGGCTAACATTGTTAGGTGAGGCTCCTTGTTAGACGTCTCGAGTGCATATGCATGTTTGCTTTTTTGTTTCCAGTGGAAAAATGAAAACTTTAAAAATAATTCTTCCTAGATTAACAGAAGTTACCTTTAAATAAAGGTATGTTTTATATATCAATAAGTTAATGATTATTAGGTACTTGAAGTGAATTACAGTTGTCAGATATCTAATACAATATGGTGGATGCTTGATATTACTTAATATCACGTTCGTAGTTTTTTATTTCCTAATTATATTCACCAGGTGACAAAAATATTAAACATTCAGTAACGTATTTAATTATGGATGTTTCGGAATTACTTCAAATTTCATAAGCAGTGTTGAAACTGTAGAATTAATTTCATGTAACAACAATAAATAATAACAGCTATTAATGTTTTTTTAAATACAATAAATAGTTTAGAAATAAAACAGATTTGAAACGGCAACAATACAAAGGAATGTACAATAAAAAAGTGCAACAGACATATGTTTAATAATAGTAAGATGAAACATTATTAAAAAAAGGTTAAAATATTCGTATAAACCATTAGATCTTTTAAAATAATAATAATAAAAACACGGAATAATGATAAATACATCCTTCTTAAAATCTTAAAAATTCTTCACCTGAATAACTGATTAGAAACTCTTTATTAAAGAAAGTCGATTAGATTCCCGGTAATCACATAACAGTTTCACCAACACGTTCCTTTTGTTAGTAATTACCTCCACATTCCCAATGTTTTATTTGATTATTTAAAAATGGGAGTGGATTATAAACATGTTAACATTTGTTTATAATCTTAATATATTTATTAAACATGTGTTAAAGATGATGAAGTTTCACATTTAGACTCTATGTTAAAAGTTCTCTTTTGAAAAAGAGGATAATTAAATTACAACACGATAACATAAACGGTCTATTAAATGTTGTGGTCAATGATACAGATAATGTGCTACGTGTTTAACAAACAATATGTTTTTCGTTTGGTAATAATTAATCGATTACCACTAACAGAAGTTTTTTGTCTATACCAGCATTGGAGCTTCAGAGAACATTATAACTAAAGTCAATATTCTTGAAGTTTCCAAGCTTTTAACTAAAGATATCTCACGATGATACTTCAAGGTTCTAACTAAAGATATCTCACAATGATACTTCAAGGTTCTAACTAAAGATATCTCACAATGATACTTCAAGGCTCTAACTAAAGATATCTCACGATGATACTTCAAGGCTCTAACTACAGATATCTCACGATGATACTTCAAGGCTCTAACTAAAGATATCTCACGATGATACTTCAAGGCTCTAACTAAAGATATCTCACAATGATACTTCGAGGCTCTAACTAAAGATATCTCACGATGATACTTCAAAGCTCTAACTAAAGATATCTCACGATGATACTTCAAAGCTCTAACTAAAGATATCTCACAATGATACTTCAAAGCTCTAACTAAAGATATCTCACAATGATACTTCAAGGCTCTAACTAAAGATATCTCATAATGATACTTCAAGGCTCTAACTAAAGATATCTCACGATGATACTTCAAGGTTCTAACTAAAGATATCTCTCGATGGATATTTCAACCTTCTAAGCAAAAGCAATTCTCGAGAAATATTCTAAACTTCTATCTAAATTTACAGCACTGTCAATTTTGCCTCGAATGAACAATTCATGGGGCATGGCTCAAAATAGCGAAAGATGGCAGCCCACGCCCCATATATAACATTACTTTATAAGCCTAACATCGCCAGGTAACAAATTTGTTATTCAGCACATAAAACTACAACCATGGTAACCACTTGACGCATGCTCACCTTTCTCCTTTTAACACGACTTCCATATCAGCTCTCATTGTCTGTTTCATCCTGTCTTGGAGTCTAGGGAAGCGAACTGTTGGGAAAACAAGTTACACGAATAACTTTATCTATATTCTGTAAGAACATGAAATAAAGACCAAAGACTATATTCTGTAAGAACATGAAATAAAGACCAAAGAAAGGATTGAAAAAGAAGTTAGAAGCTGTATTTCCGGTAAATAAAACATGGAACTTGGTGTAACACGTGTATCTACAAATATAATAACTCTGTCTGTGTAAATAAGAAGTACAGTTAGATGTTTATGGTAAACTTATGCAACTGGTTATTATGATTAACCTACACTATTTCCTGTTCTATTTTCCTCACATACTATTGTGGTTTAATTTTATTCGTATTTGTTTGAATCCAAAAGCAGAACAAGCAAGCTCACCTTTCAGATCAGCGACAGTATTACTGGCTCGACTCAGAAGTAGTGCCATGTCTTCGACACAACTCATGTTTACACGACACTTTCTGTTGATGACATTTCCGCGAAGCACTTCCACCTGACTCTCTAAGTCTCTAAGTGCCACGTATAAAAATGAAAACGTTACACTTGAACATGTCCTTGATACGATAAACTTATTAATCTAGACACCGTTAAAAGGTAAAGACCACCCCACCAGAAGTGTCCAAGACTCTTAACTACATGATGAAGCCTGCTGCAGGACACTGACCATCATAGTGATCAAAATAGTAATAAGATACACTTAGATCTCAACAGTATTAGATTTAATTGGAATCTGAACAATATTAATCATTACCGTAACCTTAACAATATTAAACTTTACTGGGATCTTAACAATATTAATCATTATCGTAACATTAACAATATTAGACTTTACTGGGATCTTAACAACATTTATCATTATCGTAACCTTAACAATATCAGACTTCACTGTGATCTTAACAATATTAATCATTACCGTAACCTTAACAATATCAGACTTCACTGTGATCTTAACAATATTAATCATTACCGTAACCTTAACAATATCAGACTTCACTGTGATCTTAACAATATTAATCATTACCGTAACCTTAACAATATCAGACTTCACTGTGATCTTAACAATATTAATCATTATTAAAACCTTAACAACATTAGACTTTACTGTGATCTTGACAATATTAATCATTATTGTAACCTTAACAACATTATACTTTACTGTGATCTTGACAATATTAATCATTATTGTAACCTTAACAATATCAGATTTCACTGGGATCTTAACAATATTAATCATTACCGTAACCTTAATAATATCAGACTTCACTGTGATCTTAACAATATTAATCATTATAAAACCTTAACAACATTAGACTTTACTGTGATCTTGACAATATTAATCATTATTGTAACCTTAACAACATTAGACTTTACTGTGATCTTGACAATATTAATCATTATCGTAGGTTTAACAATATTAACCTTCACTGTGACCTTAACAATGTTGATCCTTCACAAGCAGAAAGCCCATTTTTTATGTGAGCGGTTTGATACTTGCCCATATTTCAATAACAGCCAAAGGTCTTAAAATAATGAGGATGTAAGGAGTCATAAATTAAACGATAATTAATTAATTGTCTATCGAATGTTTAATCTGCAGTTAATTATAATTAACTCAGTAATACTATTTGAACTTTCTACAAATTTAAAACTTAAATTAGCGAGGGTGTTTTTTTTTTCCATACGGTACACTACCAATAAGGTTCATATATTGTTAATTATTAATTAATTTCTTAATTTTGCTCGTTATAATGGCCAATGTGGAGCACCAAAACTCCCAGAATCACTACTTTTACATATAATATATTTATCTAAAGCCACAATAATAATTAGCTTCATTAACTGCCATATTTTTAGTTTTCAAAACTCATGTCTTATTAGGAGCCTGTAACCAACAAAGAAATGGACCACAAACACAAATATGATGTATAAATATAAATATATAAAAAATCGATATATGTTGAAAAAACCAATATGAATGCCATCTTTAATCTTATAGCTCAAGGAAATATTTGTTTTTCACAATTTCACAATGTTCTGACCAATAATTTATAGGCACCAAATTTTGAGAGAATGTTTTAGCCACATCAGGCTATCTGCTGAGTCCACTGAGGGGAATCGAACTCCCGATTTTAGCTTTGTAAATCCGTAGACTTACCGCTGTACGATCTTACAACACTAACCAGGGGTTCGATCCCTCT
The DNA here is from genome assembly GCF_004210375.1 of Tachypleus tridentatus. Taxonomy (NCBI): domain Eukaryota; kingdom Metazoa; phylum Arthropoda; class Merostomata; order Xiphosura; family Limulidae; genus Tachypleus; species Tachypleus tridentatus. Next base: position 72,252,074 of record NC_134836.1, on the reverse strand, counting down.
CGGTGTTTTATTTGTCCGAAATTATAAGAAAAAAAGTCTTTATTTACTTGTTTACATATAAGTTTACCCTTGCTTCGTTTTGTACTTTAAAAACCAGCTAATAACCAAACTCTTTAATAAATTACGTCTATCTTCACTATGAGATACAGGTAAATGAACATTAGAGATCTATGGTGTCTCAATTTTAAATCTGAAGGCTTATAACTAAGATTCTTTATTGTTTGTTTGTTGAATTCCGCGCAAAGCTAATTTAGCAGTGTAAGACTAGAGGGAAGGCAACTAGTCATCACCACCCACTGCCAACTCTGGGGATACTCTTTTACCAACGAATAATGGGATTGACCGTCACATTACAATGCCCCCACGGCTGAAAGGGCGGGCATATTTGGTGTGACGGGGATTCGAACCCGTGACCCTCAGATTACGAGTCGAGTGCCTTAACCACCTGGCCACGCAAGGCCTAAGATATTTGTTCTTAAAATGAATATAATTTAACCAATTCTTCACAGGATCACTCTAGAAGATGCAATTATCTCTAATATGATCCTGGTTTTCCCCTAAAATCATTAAATTTAAAGGAGTTGTTAAAAATGATAATCCTAGAGGATAATTATTTCAGTATGGTATTCGATTTTGGATTCTGTTAATAATTAATCTTGGGGAAATTGCTAAAAAGATCATTCTGGGAAATAAATGATTCCCAATATGATTCGAGTCCTTAAGCCTAAATTCAATAGGTTGAAAGAGAACCGATCTAAAAGAAGACACTATTCCCAAAATGACTTAACATGTGAAAAATTTGGTTGTAATCACAGTAAAATATATATACATATTCTTATCGTTCAAATATTATGTTTATCCTTGTTAGAAAATCCTTCATTAACTTACGATAAATCTTTTTCCACCTGCACAACATCTTGCCGATAGAAATTCTCGTCTCGGACTATGCGATCCTTTTCAGTCATTACGCTCGTGTCTTGAACTACAGCCAGCATTTCCTTTCACATACAAAAACAGTGTGTTTCATTTTCTTAAAAGTAAAAGCCATTGTCAACATCATCTGTTGCATAAGTTACTCCGCTGATAACAGAATTTGAGTCTTAAAGACAAAATATAAAACTTAAAGGGAACTTTAAAGGAAACAAAAATTCGAAAACCTCTCACGTTGCCTTTGGAAGAATTAGTTTCTGGATTAGAATAAGTATTAATAAAACTTATTGTATCATTATATACGCTTTGTTTCTTGACGTAATTAAGATTAATTAATTTTTGATTAAGAACAAAGCACACGAGATGAGGAAAAATATCTAATATGTGGGATAATAAAACACAATATATAATAACTGGGATAATAAAAGTAAAACAATACACGGGATAATACAACACAATATATAATAAATGTGATAATAAAACGCAAACCACAATACATGAGATAATGAAACACAATATATAATACATGTGATAATAAAAGGTAAAACACAATACATGAGATAATGAAAATATCTTATATCTACGATAATAAAACTAAATGCACAATACATAGGACGACGAAACACAATTAATGGCCTAGCAGAAATAAAGACGTGTAGATAAGTTTTATGTATTATTATGTTTTACTACTTTATTAGCACATATTGTATTACTACATACAATTCGTTTCTTAGCGTGACTAAGAAAAACACTTTTAAATTAAAAACAACAACTTAGAAACCAATAAAAATATATAATTTTCTAAACCTGGACTAGAGTTAATCATTATTATTTAGGCTGTAGTATCTTCTAGCAGTATTAAAAGTTCTCCTTTCTTTCAGTTAAAAGAAAGCAAAAAACAAGTTTAAAATCTGATTGCTACAGGACCTTAAGGTTCTGACGTGGCAAGTATCTGATTGATTGCTACAGGACCTTAAGGTTCTGACGTGGCAAGTATCTAATTGATTGCTACAGGACCTTAAGGTTCTGAAGTGGCAAGTATCTGACTGATTGCTACAGGACCTTAAGGTTCTGACGTGGCAAGTATCTAATTGATTGCTACAGGACCTTAAGGTTCTGAAGTGGCAAGTATCTGACTGATTGCTACAGGACCTTAAGGTCCTGACGTGGCAAGTATCTGCTAAAAGCTAATTTTCATTAATCACGAATCTCACGAAACTGGTTTAATTCATCAAAATGCGAGTAATAATTTGAATGTGTGTTAAGCTACATCTGACGAATTATTGTTGTTTCTTAACTCATAAGTGTAATTTCCTTCTTTTATAAGTTTCTCACATCGTATTTAATCATATTAAAAAACGATAAAACTAGCGATGTAGACTAGGGCTCCAGCCTTCACCAAGGCCGGTAAACAAGATATATAGTTTTTTTCTTTTGGATTAAAATCCAGTAAACTACTTTTATCATTCGGTTGTTGATAAAAAACAAACTGTGTTGGTTAAAACTACGATCATTGTAAATTACTATTCCACCCTTCCCACCTAAAGACAATTTTCGGTAAAATAAAAACGCTCTGTTATCACGATATATCACTAAATGTTTCCTTGTAATGCACCTTGAGTTTAAAGCATATTTCTCTAACACTTTCGCGAGCTGACTCGGCTTGGCTCTGGGCCATTCTCCGCAGGCTGCGAACTTCGGCCTGAAGATCTCGGGTTTGTCGCTTGAGGTAACGGAGCTTCGAGCAGAGCTCGGGACTGAGTCCGGTTCCTGCAAAATTAATAGCCAGTATAGCTCAACAACATATCATAAGTGCTAGTGAAACCTGAAAAGCTCAGAAAACTAGATAAAGTGTAGTCTTATAATATAAATAGTATTAGGCTTCAGATCCCAAAATTATAATAAGTGAAGCTAAAAACAATCATTTTTTATCAATTGAACCTCTAGGTATCTCATCTCCTACTTACTTCACAATACTTATTAAACTGTTTCTAAATAATTAAAATTCGATGTATACAGTTAAGTTATTACTTTATACATATATGAGCACTTTACTAAAATATTTTATACTATATATAAAGTGTAAAACTAGTTTTCTACATTCGTCTCAGTTTCTGTTTCTCCTTCTCAACTTAGGTTGCTGCGCACTTAACCTCACTGTTAATATAACATATACATATATTAATTCTGTTATTTTAACAACCTAATCAAGGTCACGAATTTTGTCTCTATTAACATCAAGTACATTAATCCAGTTACGGAAATAAAATACGTTAAGAAAGATATGAAATGAATACTCAATATTACAATTGTAAAAGTTCTAACAGATAACTTGCAAACAAAACACATGTTGACCTATTTGATGTTTCGAACTTAGCGGAACTTTAAACTAAAGGAACTTGACGTAAAGAGGTAAAAAAAGTCTGTTTCTTAGGAAGTTATAAAAACTGAAGAAAGCTGGTTCTTGTCAAGTCTCTTTATGTTAAATAATCGACTTTATATCATATTTATGTCTTTTATTAATAACGTCTCATACATCTTTAGCATTATGTTGGATCACTTTTTATATGTATAATTATAAATCATAGATGATATGATTTCTACGTTATGAAACGCGTGAGGATTTTTAACAAGATTCCATGTTCCAACAAATGAATCAGTCCCATAATTCATCACGAGAACGACTTCTGTAAGGATAAACGACAATAATACGTGATTTCACATAAAACTGAAGAATTAATGGAAGCAGTATAGACTGTCTTTATGGCACAACACTTGAAGATAAGTTGTTCTGTGAAACTTCTGCTAAGTTGGCTCTGGAAGGAAAACACAAAAACTGGACAGCAAGATGGCTCTCCTAGTTCGCTCGTGTCTTGTTCTGGATTCGATTGAGAATAGACAGAGTAAAGCGTTTCACCAAGCGATATTTACAACATCATTTGTGTCCTATGCTTGCATTGGTTAAGGATCATGACTGGCCATTGGTCATGAGGTTTGTGTAAACCTTCTGACTGGTCATTGTGTTGGACTTCAAAACACCTATTTTGGTTACTTCTTTTACGTTGAATTGAACGTTTATGATTGTTTTTCACTCACTCTGTAAAGACGTGGTCAAAGTATCATATTTTGTTTTTGTATTTTTACGGCTATTTCAATATAATTCGTAAATAATTTCTTTGTTTATTAGACTTTTGTTCTTTAAGCAATTCTAAATACGGATGTCCCGTTTTAGAGCTGAATCAATAATTAGTATTTTGGAAAGTAGAAGCCTTGAACACAGTGAAGAAAAGGAACTCAACATCAATATGAGGAATGAAAGAAAACCACATGAAGATCTGATACAAAAGATGGCCAATAGATTTTTACGATATGTAAAACTCTCGAGGAGTTTCGTTCTGATAAAATTTCGAATCAATGTAGTTTCCTAAAATAAAACATTCAGAAATACAGTCAGCCGTTCACTTGTCAAATGATAAAGTAGCATAGTGACTAAACTATGTAGCAATGGCGTATTCGGGACTTAAAATTGGGTTGGGAGAGACATTACTAAAGTCTCCAAAGGCCCAGTTCGTCATATGACTTGCAAGTGAGCGCCTACGGATGCCACTGTCGTAATGTAAGGACAAAGGTTGTTTACGAACGTTTGTAGGTATTCTGATCAATTAATCAATGATCATGGACGTTTGATCAAGATCTGTTAGTCTTAATAATGAGGTACACTGAATAACCACTTTATTCGAACCTGATGCACGCATGGTACGTTTTATGCCATCTTTAATGATCACTTATGTGCCCAGGATATTCTTGTTATGATAACGTATATATTTAGGACTCCCTATTAGAATGCAAGACACTGGAAAAGAAGAACAATATGTAAGGCTTAAAAAGGGACAAGATAATAGGTGTTCGTCTGGTAGAACTGGGACTACCGAGAGTGGTAATCGATAGGGAAAACATCTCACACCAGGGAAAACTAGCTGTTAATCTTTACTCTCTTTCATTAATAACTTATCACCATGCTTCAAGTGGTTTGAACGTTAATAAAAGAAACCAGTTGAAAGTCCAGAATTTAAAATAGTGCAGATTTGGTAGAATGAAAAAGATAAACCTAGAGCATTAAAACTGAATCAATATCTACCTTTAGGAATTTCGTAACGTCTGAGTTCCGCTGGTGTGATAAGTAGAGAGGTAGGTTTAGGGGGAGGTTTAGGTTTACCGCCAGACGGCCGTTCATCTTTATCTAGAAGTAAGTTCAAAAATTAGACATAGACGAAGAAAGATTAAATCTACAATTTGAAATGCATATTGTTATAAAAGCCTGGGTACACTAATATAAATATCCAATAAAATACAACTACAAGTAGGATATTCCCTTGGCACATTTATTGCTCAGTCAACATCATTACAACACTTGTACTCGTAGTCCGAAGCACCTAAGTTCAATAATAACACATTAAAATCAAAATATACACATATATAATACAATTATAATAGTCACTAATATTAATTAGCAGGGTCTGGTATGACCAGGTGGTTAGGGCGCTAGACTCGTAATCTGAGAGTCGGGGGTTCGAATCTCCCCTACACCAAACATGCTCGCCCTTCCAGCCGTGGGGACATTATTATGTGATTGTCAATCCAACTATTCGCCGGTAAAAAGAGTAGCCCAAAAGTTGGCGGTGGGTGGTAACGACTAGCTGCCTTCCTTCGAGTATTACACTGCTAAATTAAGGATGGCTAGCGAAAATGAACCTCGTATAGCTTTGCGCAAAATTATAACAAACAAAGAAAACAGATTAATTAGCAATCTATTGTAAAATAAATATTAACGACTACTTGGATTATTTATTACAATTGCGTTTACCATCCATTTCTCTTAAACGTTTCAATTACTGTGTTAAGATCCATGCATGATTTGAACACTCTGCTAGAGCAAAGCTACCCTGTTTACGTTACAGGAAGAAACAACAGATAATATTGTTAAAACTCCATACCACTGAACGTGATAGATCTCTGAAGTTGTAATATGATAATTTAACTGCAAGGGAGCAAATAACAATGTCATTAAGTTTAACTGTTACTCCAAACGTAACTGTCAATGAAATATTGTTCTATTTGTATCTAGTTACGAGTAAAGATCACTGATTAACTCAGTATTGGGTCAACCAGCTAGTTAATGTAACGAGTAAAGGTCACTGATCAATTCAGTATTGGGTCAATCAGCGAAGTAATGTAACAAGTAAAGGTCACTGATTAACTCAGTATTGGGTCAACCAGCTAGTTAATGTAATGAGTAAAGATCACTGATTAACTCAGTATTGGGTCAACCAGCTAGTTAATGTAATGAGTAAAGATCACTGATTAACTCAGTATTGGGTCAACCAGCTAGTTAATGTAACGAGTAAAGATCACTGATCAACTCAGTATTGGGTCAACCAGCTAGTTAATGTAACAAGTAAATGTCACTGATTAACTAAGTATTGGGTCAACCAGCTAGTTAATGTAACGAGTAAAGATCACTGATTAACTCAGTATTGGGTCAACCAGCTAGTTAATGTAACGAGTAAAGGTCACTGATTAACTCAGTATTGGGTCAATCAACGAATTAATGTAACAAGTAAAGGTCACTGATTAACTCAGTATTGGGTCAACCAGCTAGTTAATGTAATGCGTAAAGATCACTGATTAACTCAGTATTGGGTCAACCAGCTAGTTAATGTAATGCGTAAAGATCACTGATTAACTCAGTATTGGGTCAATCAGCGAATTATAGCAACACGTAAAGGTTACTGATTAACTTTCTCATGAAACTGTGGTTTATCCTCATGATCGCTTTGATCATAGAAGTCCACGTATATGTACCATTTATTCCACACACACACACATATATGTATATATAATCCTAAGACGTTGCACATCAAACGGTTTTCACCTGAAGGCAAGACATGATAGCATTGTAAAGTCGAAAGTTTATTGGTTAATTTAGCTCTGCAGGATTTAAGAATTTACTTTCGTAATATTTTACTTTGTCAAAAGTCATTGACCGGTAGGGAAAAAGACAGAAGTCAATTAAGTTAGAATCGTTTGGATCTTTAAAAACTTTTGGAGTTACTAATGAACTGTAGATTTCAATGGTCATTAGTTAAAAGTGATAAGCAGTCGTTCGAGATCGAAGAACTGGAATTTGAACCCTAACGGCATCTCATGTTTGCAAGCTAAGTGTCCAAAGAAAAAATAGCTGCCAAACAGCACCCGCTGTCAGAAGGGTTCCGCTGTCAATATGGTTGTTTTAACTGTAAAACGTTACTGACTCTCACTTTCATAATACCAGCATAAACAAAATTGTGAAATGTACATAGTGCACACCCCGTTTTGAACTCTAAACTCTTCCATCCACAGCCCGTAACCTAGCCATAAAATCAAATCTTGTTTAAGACGTATACGATAGAAAGTGTTCGTACTCCTGCGTCGTGACTAGTTTTTTCCTCATAACTTAAAAAGTATCACGATGAGGATAATGAAAGTAAAATATATTATAAATATTATACTAACACACATCTACATAAATTTGAATGTAAATTGAACGACAAATAAACTGTTTATAAACAAATAACCAAACATAGGAGGGGCAGAAAGTGTTCGTGCGTCTACTTTAATGGTCAGATGTGTAGCCTTTCAGGTGAATTACTTGGAGCAATCTCTCCTCATAGTCCTCCATGCTCGTTTGACAGTACTCGACTCGTATTTTCTTCCATTCTTCTTTACAGAAGGCCTCCAACTCTTGCAAGTTTTTCGGATGACGCTGATGAACCCTGGTCTTCAACTCATGCTAAACGTTTTCAATTGGGTTGAGATCGGGTGACTGCAATGGCCACTCCAGAACGCTTATATGGTTCATCTGCAACCACGATTGCACATATTTCGATGTGTGCTTTGGGTCGTTGTCGTACTGAAAGATCCAACGACGCCCAAGCCGCAAGTTCCAAGCATCATTCTTGATATAAGTGCCTAATATATTAACGTACTCTTCTTTTTCATGATTCCGTTGACGCGGTGAAGGCTGCCTACACAAGAAGAGCTGAAGGAACCGATCGAGCCACCTCCGTGTTTAACTGTAGGGACGGTGTTCTTTGAAATATTTCGTTCCCCCTTCTTACAGAAAATATAGTGAACATTATTGTGGCCGAAAAGCTCGATTTTAGTCTCGCCTGACCAAAGAATACTCTTCCAATAGGTAAAGAGTTTATCTACATGCTTTCTTGCATACCTCAATCGTGCTTCTAAATGAACAGGCTTTAAATATGGAGTTCTACGAGGACGGCATGCTTTGAACCCAGAAGAGCGTAACATGTTCGTAACTGTAGAGGTGCTTACTTCAACCCTAGTTTTCCTTACCAGTTTCTGCATGTCATTACGTGTTAAACGAGGGTTCCTACTGACTTCTCTGAGAACCTTCCTCTTGGTTCTCTCTGGAATTTTGGTGGGGCGTCCGGAACGAGGGAGGTTAGCAGTTGATCTGTAAGCTTAAACTTGGAAATTATGCTTTGAACAGTAGATTTCGGCACATTACGTTATGTAGCAATACCGGTGAGAGACACAGACTTGTATTTTACAATAATTCGGTTTTTAAATCACTGGACAGGTTTCCTGTTCGCCATGATGACCAAGCAGATAATGTCGGAGACAGCGCTAAATTGCCGGAAGTACATTTTTTGCTGGCTAAATTCCAATAATTATGAACACAGTGTCTAGTTCTGGAATGGTATAATGCATTTTATTCGCCAAACTGAACAAAATGTTTACGGGAATATCAGTTTTTTCACACGTTCTGAACTGTACGAACACTTTCTGCTCCTCCTATTTTTGGTTATTTGTTTATAAACAGTTTATTTGTCGTTCAATTTACATACAAATTTATGTAAATGTGTGTTAGTATAATATTTATAATATATTATACTTCTGTTAGCCTAATGATGATACATTTTTAAGTTATGAGCAAAAAACCACTCGGGTCGCAGGGTTACGAACACTTTCTGTCGTAACTGAATGAACAATTCATGAAAATTAAATAAATTGTTAACGAATCAACTGAAGGTTATCATTTGTTGCTAAGCAACTATTGATTGATATTATTTAAACTAACAAACGTTTTTTTTCCCTACCTTTGTAATGTGATCTAGCTTTGATAGCAGATTTTGTGGGCTTCTCTGCTAGAAGAAAATAAACACACATTTGATATATATGTATTGAAAACAATATATTTTCGCGCTTTTTTAAATGGCGTCAGTTGTAAACGTAAAATGTCAAACTCTTCTGAAACGATTACCTATTCTTAGAAAAAAAGACACTTGCAAAAGTAATAAACGATTCTACTTACACATCAAGAACGAACGAACAATAGACCAAAGTAATTATTTGTGATTTAAGGCGATTTAAAATAAACCAACACTTAAAAACAGAACAACGAATCAAGTTCAAATATAGCACAAACTAATAACCCAGTGATTTCATAAGATCGATATACATACAAACAGAACATTCTTAAAATTCTAGAAAATCCGGTAAATATATAGACTTGCCCGTGTGTTCTGGCGACGACTGGCGGTCTGTAAATTCCGTAGTGTCTTCAGAGAAAGACACAGACTTTTCTTCTAGATGAAATACAAGAACATAAGAAACAAACATGTTATTTCTATTAACTAATGGTCAAATAACTAATTCATGTTATGTTAAGCCTTTTTAGATATTTCTACCGAAAGTATTTGTCTGTTTTTTGTTGTGTTTTTTTTCTGTATGTTACAAAGCTTTCTGTGTTAAAGGAGTTGTTTCAATTCGCCAGCCGCCAGGGTTCTCCATCCTCGAGCTAAAGTCTGGCTCACTTCACTTTCGCTGCTTTCGTCCAGTTCTCCCGTCCTTCCTCTCACTCACAAATATTTTTGAAATGTTAAAAATAAAGTAAAAACTCCATGGATATTTTAAAACATTTCTCACGTAAGGGGACGAAGAGGAACTATAAAGTTCCTGAACACCCCAGTTGGAGAGAGAACTCTTCTGATTTCTCTCTCTCTAAACTGAACCCCTGCCACGTTAGTTTAGTTTAGTTTTAGTTTAGAGTTGTTTTGATCAAATACACGTTTCTGAAGTTACGGTTCATGTTAATGTATTATATAACGACAGATTCAAGGTTCGCTACCATAAATTACAAAGGACACCAAGGAAACGTATTAATCGTATGGGATAGTATTAAAAAAAAATAAATGAAGATGTTGCAAATAAGACAAACCTAAATTCAGTTTCAAACAACTACAATAAATATGTACTGAATAAGATAAACGTAAAGTTCAGTTTCATACAACTACAGCAAAGGTGTAGTAAATAAGACAAACTTAAAGTTCAGTTTCACACAACTACAATAAATATATAGCTAATAAGACAAACTTAAAGTTCAGTTTCACACAACTACAATGTTTCTCGACACATGTTATTTTGCTCTTTGGCCTGGCATGGCCTAGCGCGTTAAGGCGTGCGCTTCGTAATCTGCGAGTTCGCGCCCGAGTCGCGCCAAACATGCTCGCCCTCCCAGCCGTGGGGGCGTTATAATGTTACGGTCAATCCCACTATTCGTTGGTAAAAGAGTAGCCCAAGAGTTGGCGGTGGGTGGTGATGACTAGCTGCCTTCCCTCTAGTCTTACACTGCTAAATTAGGGACGGCTAGCACAGATAGCCCTCGAGTAGCTTTGTGCGAAATTCCAAAACAAAACAAATTTTTTGCTCTTTGGTTTATAAGTAAAAAGAGAACAGGATGGTTCAACGAAGTTCAAAGCTTTTACTGTTTCTCTTTAATCTATGGTTGGTTTATGATATTGAACCGAACTCTGATTTCCTAATACGAGAATACTGAGTGATACATCAGTTACCACCTGAATGATAGCGTTCATGTTTGAATAGATAACGAATACTAATTAACAAACAACAAGCGTGCTCAACTGACATGATATGTGTTTTAATATATCTTTTACATCCAGTTAATTAAAATCAAATCTTATTCTTTGGCTTTTACATATAATTAACATATTCATACAACTGCACATTTCACTCTGTCTTTCACTATTATTTTACTGATTTACTCAAAAGTAGTATAGCTTCGTTTGAGGTACTTGTGAAACAAACTATAATAAGTGTTCATGACGAGCATACTGGAATGGACGACAACTGCTTGCAGTAAAAAACAGACATTGTAAAGAAGCACCTTGGACTTTTGAAATGTCTACTCCATGAATATTCTGTTTGAACAATATATTAAAGAATGAATCTTCGATTTCCTACTGAACAACACTCATCATGTTCAACAGATTATAATACATCCTTAACTTCCTTCTGAACTACACCGTCGTATTCAAAAGACTACAATATACCTGTGATTTCCTTCTGAACTGCATCGTCATGTTCAAAAGACTACAATATACATTTGGTTTCTTTCGTTTCGTCCTGAACGACACCGTCGTGTTGATAAGATTACAATATACCTTAGGTTTCGTTCTGAACTACACAATCGTTTTGAAAAGACTACAATATACCTTTGATTTCGTCTTGAACTACACGATCGTGTCCAACAGAGTATAATATACCTTTGGCTTCCTTCTGAACTACAGCTATAATGGTTAACTGACTACAGACTACATTTAGTTTCTCACTAACACACGACTTACATCTTCAGAATCTTTTGTATATGTGCCAAACTGATTGTTGATAAATAAGTTGTTGGTTTCTTGTTTGTTGTCTCAAAAGATTGTAGTGTAGGACGTCATTGAAAGAGTCCCTCTCTTGATAGTACCAAGCTTGTGGTGAATAGAATTCTACCAAGATTCTTACCGAACTAGGGACAAGTATCAATTCAACAGTGCTAAACTTGTGGTAAGTACTAGTGTTCCCTCTAGGCTGCGCGATCACACAACAATGGTGAGGAGTCTTAACATATTGATGGCCTTAATGAACTAGGCACTTGATAGGCCTAAAGCTCAAATAATCAACTGGTTTATCTTCTTCAAAGTCCAACTTTCACATCTTCATCACACTATAACTTACTCTTCAAACCCCTGCTAAAGATTTTCCTTTTCCAGATCTTTGCTACCTCGCACGTACCATTCTTTCTTCTAGAAATTTTGTAACTTATTTCTCTGGTGCAGAAAGCATTTAGTCCAACTAAATGCACCAAAAATAACTGAAACAATCAACACTTTCGTGTATATCTCCCTTCGAAGTTATTTTTCCCTGGCTGTCGTTTTCAAAACTTTACGGGTTTTTTTTGTTGATATTTGGCTAAAACTTCAGATTCCCTTAGCTAATTATTTAAGTTATTTTCTTTGGACTCACTCTGTCGTCTGCCAAGAGATGGTATCATCTCTACTCCAAAAATTCTGCATTTTTAATCCGCCATTGCTGATGCCTTTTATATTACCCAATCTAGCTTCAACAGTCTTCACGCTGTCCTGGTCAATCATAGAGAATAACAGTGGAGACAGACATCAGATGTCCTAATGAAACTTTCCCCAAATGAAACAGGCAGATGAATTCCTTTCTAACTCTAACACTGTTGGACTCACGTACAATTTTGCAAATAACCTGATTAAATGAGTTGATAAACCCATCTCTTCTGATGGTTTAAAGGACATATGGTATACAGTTCCTTAGACTTTGTTTCTCACTCGTTCTTTCACTGATAGTTTTAAATTTACCAATACAATATCTAAATATTTTGAGAAAATTGGCTCCCTATCCAGATAAAACAGAGGATCCCAAGACTACTCCTACATTCATTGACTATTATTGCATTTTATAATAACCACCAGCTCTGAGAAAGTACAATTTTCTATTGGTTTACCTGCCACCACCAGCACCACCGCCAATCTGTTGAGTACAGTGTTTCAAGCCCCCATGTGACTCATTGGTAATACTGAAGGTTTATAACCCTAAAAACCGGATTTTGATACCCGTGGTGAGCACAGCACAGTAAACCCATTGTATAGCTTTGTTTTTAGCTACCAAAAAAAACAAACATTGTCCCTAATAATATACAAGTCTCACAATAAAGGCTCCAAAAAGTACCATTAGTATTGCAATTAACTCTACCGACAACTACTATTGGGGTCTTTATTACAATGTAAATTTCGTGCAATTTTCGGTGGCTGAACATAATAAAACACTGAAGTAAAATAAAGCATTTATGACAAAAAAAATAGGAACAAAAAAGTAGCCGCTAGAGGGACTGGAGAAGAAAGAAAAAATATTTCGAGAAAGTTCTCTGTTATTATACTTACAATAATGTACATTTTTTAAACTGATTTTAATCACAGATACCTTTGAAAGAATGTCGGCTCCATTTTCTTTCAAACTCGGAATATTCATCTAGAAATAGAAATAAAAAGAAATCATGTTCTACTGTTGTTGGTTCTTATTCAGTAGTATCGAGTTAATACTCACTATACGAAACGATGTGACGTAATCTGTACAATTTTCGCTCTTGCACTGATCTGTGACAGTGCGAACTTTATACATCTAATACTTTCCATGAGTTTCTCGCGTCTGATAGCACTCATATCAACTTAGCCTAAGCTTTCGCTACTCAATCAGAAATTACTACGCGAGTCGCCTTTAAATTTATGACGCAACATCATAGCTCATAATTGTGACACGCCCATAACAAGAAGACAACTCAATTTTTCATTATTCGTACGGTTTCTGACATTTTGTATCGCTTAGTGTAATATTTATTTTATACTGTAATTATATTACATCTTATCATATTCAGAATACTGCTCAAAACCTTTTAATTTCTCGTTTAATTTTGATATTTGATCGATAGATTACACACAACTTAACCCTAACGGCATTTTTCTGTCTATCAACTGAATGTAGAGCGAATAGGCTTAGTTTTCTTTGATTTTTCAAGTCTCTTGTTTAGTTTTTTGTTTTTAAAATATCGTGTTTTTTTTAGTTCTAAGTCTCTTGTTTAGTTTTTTGTTTTTAAAATATCGTGTTTTTTTAGTTCTAAGTCTCTTGTTTAGTTTTTTGTTTTTAAAATATCGTGTTTTTTTAGTTCTAAGTATTGTTTAGTTTTTTGTTTTTAAAATATCGTGTTTTTTTAGTTCTAAGTCTCTTGTTTAGTTTTTTGTTTTTAAAATATCGTGTGTTTTTTAGTTCTAAGTCTCGTGTTTAGTTCTTGTATTTAATATTTAATGTTTAGAGTTTGTTTTTCAAGTCTCTTTTAATTTTTTTTTCACATTTGGTGTTTCTCATTTTATTTTCCAAGTGTCGTGTTTAACTTTGTTTTTCGAGTCTCATGTTTAGTTTGTTTTTTAAGTATTGTTTTTGCTTACATGTTTTATATCGATTTCAACTTGCATTTTTACGTTGAAACTTTCAAGAAAGTGATATTATAGATTCTTGGTGGAGAACCAGATTGTCCTTAATAGTTGATAACCCAGATCGTTAAGTTCTGAACGCCTCTGGCAACTCGGTTAGTTAATCTTCGCTCAAATGAGGTTTGTGTGTTTTCAATTTCGCGCAAAGCTACACGAGGGCTATCTGCGCTAGCCGTCCCTAATTTTGCAGTGTAAGACTATAGGAAAGGAAGCTAGTCATCACCACCCACCGCCAACTCTTGGGCTACTTTTTTACCAACGAATAGTTGGATTAACCGTCATATTATAATGCCCCACGGCTGAAAGAGCGACCATGTTTGCTGCGACGGGGATTCGATATATTACAAACTGTTGGCTAGTGACATTATGATATATTACAATATAGTGGCTAGTGGCATCATCATATATTACAATCTGGTGGCTAATAACATTATGATATATTAAAAACTGTTGGCTAGTGACATTATGATATATTACAATCTGGTGGCTAGTGACATTATGATATATTACAAACTGGTGACTAGTGACATTATGAAATATTACAATCTAGTGGCTAGTGACATTATGATATATTAAAAACTTTTGGCTAGTGACATTATGATATATTACAAACTGGTGACAAGTGACATTATGATATATTAAAAACTGTTGGCTAGTGACATTATGATATATTAAAACTGTTGGCTAGTGACATTATGATATATTACAATCTGGTGGCTAGTGACATTATGATATGTTACAAACTGGTGACTAGTAACATTATGATATATTACAAACTGGTAACTAGTAACATTATGATATATTACAAACTGTTGGCTAGTGACATTATTATATATTACAATCTAGTGGCCAGTGACATTATTATATATTACAATCTAGTGGCTAGTGACATTATGATATATTACAATCTAGTGGCTTGTGGCATTATGATATATTACAATCTGGTGGCTAATAACATTATGATATATTAAAAACTGTTGGCTAGTGACATTATGATATATTAAAACTGTTGGCTAGTGACATTATGATATATTACAATCTGGTGGCTAGCGACATTATGATATATTACAAACTGGGGACTAGTGACATTATGATATATTACAATCTAGTGGCTAGTGACATTATGATATATTAAAAACTTTTGGCTAGTGACATTATGATATATTACAAACTGGTGACAAGTGACATTATGATATATTAAAAACTTTTGGCTAGTGACATTATGATATATTACAAACTGGTGACAAGTGACATTATGATATATTAAAAACTTTTGGCTAGTGACATTATGATATATTACAAACTGGTGACAAGTGACATTATGATATATTAAAACTTTTGGCTAGTGACATTATGATATATTACAAACTGGTGACAAGTGACATTATGATATATTACAAACAGAAATCACAGAGAGATTATTTAAGGCTCTGCGGTATGAGGTACAGCCCACATGATCAAGTTTTTGTCCCGCAAGTCAACTATGTCTGTGTTAAGCTTGTTTTCATTGTCGTCTATTATTAATCTCATGGCTTGTGGCATGTTAATAAAATAATATACACCCATACGATTTAGAAGAGCTTACAACACGGTGTAACAGTGACTATAAAATTCTCGGTGCCAAATCCCTTGTTTATCTCATATTACCATACAAATTTTATCCGGCTTTCAGTTTGGTTTGTTTTAAATTTCGCGAAGAGCTACATGAGGGATATCTGCGCTACTCTCTTTCCAAGGAATAGGAAAATTGAACATTATAACACCTTCCACGGCTCCAAGGGCAAGCATGTTTATTAGGAGGGAGATTCGAACCCGCGACCCTGAGAGTTCGAGTTAAGAGCCGGAACTACTTGGCCATGCCGAGCAGATCCAAAGTTAAGAGGCCGAATGCTGATACTTAAAGATGAGCTAAGTAAAGATATATATAGATATAAAATTCAGAACATATTTACAGTTACAGAAAAAAAAAACCAATACGACTCTTTTTAAATAAAGTAGCCCCCAAGTATCACTAGGCACGCACACACATATACATATAAATAAATACAAAGAAAGTAAAATAACAGAAATTTTACTATAAATTATTTTTAGTTAAAATTAGGTCATTTAAGAACTTGGTACTACTTTATGCGGTTGTACATCTTGAGCCGCATATAAAAACACGGCAGTCACATTAAACTATCACTTTACTGATGTCGTGTTAATTAGCACTTCTACCATATTGGGGGCAGGAATGCTAACTTCAAGAGGTAAATTTTATTTTACTTACCCCATATGGTAGTACCTTATTTTCATTTTTTATTTTTTCATTCATTTATATTTTATCTTTTTATGTTTATCTTATTCTTATTTTAAGTTGAGAGAGCAGTCACCTTCCCACAACTGTCTGCAGACAGTGAAGGGTGATATAGATGTGGTACGTTATGGGCTTGAGCACCCACATCTCTCTCTCCTAATTACTAATCTTCTTATGTAAGACTAGCGAATTGGAGGTTAAAACTGACAGACGGTGTATCCCCACCGCAATGTGGGTCCTATATTCGCAGCCACCTCCAAAACCTAGGACACATTTTATAATCTCATGTTCTAGCTTGTACCATAGGATCTTTTTAAAAATATGCAGCGTATTTTCTTTAATGTTAATGTATTTTGTTTATGGCTTAAACATTTATGGTTATAATATAATTAATCAGCGGCTGGGATTTTCTGTTTTTTCCTTATGGTTTTGTTTACTTATTTAAATTCATTTAAATGTAATTATTTAATTTCACTAAAATACACATACATATGTATATAGAAAAGTGTTTTTTCATAATTTTAGTTTTGTTTTGTAAACTGAATATTCCGGCATTTAAGAAAGAGTTAAAGCATTTGTCTATTCGATTGAGACCCGAGTTCGTAACTTGAACAATCTTAGGTTTTCCTAGAAACTATTACTTCTAATATTGTAAAATCACTTGGATAATAAGGGAACACTGGGAGATAACGTAATTAAAATTCACGTTTAAGAAAATCAAACTTTAAAAAAATTGAAAAAAAAATTTATGCATTAATTTAGGGAATTCTTGTAAATGGCTCCACGAACATTTAATAAATAGGTCTCTGTGACTGATTAAGTTCATACTTCTCTAATGTCAAAACTGAATGTTTTAGGCTTAGCATAATATTAATTTCTCTATTTGAAATATATTAAAAATTGTTTATGCTGTCTGTACGGCCACAAAATAAAGAAAATTTACCTTCGCTATCCTTAAAAACATCATTATCTCGAGTCGGGATGGTCTCGTCCGTTACTGATTGTTGTCTAGACGGCGGAGTCGTTAGCGCCTTCTGGACCAATCCTGTTAGGTTAACTAACTGATGCTCCATAAATTCCATTCTTTTTCTATATGGAGTCACAAAAATTTGGAAGTAAAAAAACAATTTATGAAAATTGGGAATTACAGTCTCAAACATAACTCCATAGATTAAGATTCTGTACTCTAAAAAAATTGTAAATTTGAGAAAAAAAAAGTGGATGTTTCGAACTATAAACCATGTTTTTCTCCCAAGTTAGTTCTGCACAGTCTGTCCTAAGTTCCCAAGGTTACTGAGATATGGTACGAATAACAACCGTAATACGATGTAACGAAACGTCAACAGTAAATCACTTGTATTTAGTTTTGAGTTAAAGTCGCTTTTGAATGGATAAAATGTGCCTCAAGCTTTTTATTACCTTATGTTCGTACTTAAGCATAAAGCCACACAATGAGCTATCTGTACTCTGGCCATCATTAGGTCGAAACCCAGTTTTTGTATTCTAAGCCTTTAGACTTATTGGTGTTTCGCTGGACGGAGGAGGTATCTTTGGATTATGTGTAATTCCCCAGACATTATGCTGCACATAAATATCTTTATATTGTGCTTAATTACACTTGCCTGTGACATAAACGTTTGCTCCATTATCTCAACATAGTATTGTAATCATATTGTTCCATATTAAACAGTTAAAAACATGTTATTGTAATCATGTTGTTTCACATTAAAGAGTTAAAATCATGCTACTGTAATCATATTTTCCATACTAAATATTTAAAAAAATGGTATTGTAATCATATTGTTCCATATTAAACATTTAAAAACACGTAATTTAATTATATTGTTTCATATTAAACAGTTAAAACATGATATTGTAATATATTGTTCTATATTCCACAGTTAAAAACATGGTATTGTAATCATATTGTTCTATATTCCACAGTTACAAACACGCTATTGTAATCATATTTTTCCATATTAAACTGTTAAAAGACATGGTATTGTAATCATATTGTCTCATATTAAACTGTTAGAACATGGTATTGTAATCATATTGTTTCATATTAAATAGTAAAAAAGCATACTATTGTAACTATATAGTTTCATATTAAACAGTTAAAAACATGGTATTATAATAATATTGTTTTATATTCCACAGTTAAAACATGGTATTGTAATCATATTGTTCCATTTTAAACTGTTAAAAGACATGGTATTGTAATCATATTGTCTCATATTAAACTGTTAAGAACATGGTATTTTAATCATATTGTTTCTCATTAAACATTTGAAAACATGATATTATAATCATATTGTTCTATATTCCACAGTCAAAAAACATGCTATTGTAATCATACTGTTCCATATTAAACTGTTAAAAGACATGCTATTGTAACCATATTTTTCCATATTAAACAGTTAAAAATATGTTATTGTAATCATATTGTTCCATGTTAAACAGTTAAAAACATGTTATTGTAACTATATTTTTTTCATATTAAATAGTTAAAAAAGCATACTATTGTAACTATATAGTTTCATATTAAATAGTTAAAACATGTTATTGTAATCATATTGTTTCATATTAAACAGTTAAAACATGTTATTGTAATCAGGTTGTTTCATATTACAGAGTTAAAAAGTGCTATTGTAATCATATTTTCCATACTAAACATTTAAAAAATGGTATTGTAATCATATTGTTCCATATTAAACACTTAAAACACGTTATTGTAATTATATTGTTTCATATTAAACAGTTCAAACATGGTATTTTAATCATATCGTTCCATATTAAACAGTTACAACATGGTATTGTAATCACATTGTTCCATATTTAACAGTTAAAACATTGTATTGTAATCACATTGTTCCATATTCAACAGTTAAAAATATACTATTATAATCATAATGTTTCATATTAAAGAGTTAAATATGTGTTCTCTACTCATTTTGCTCCATATTCCACAATTAAACATATATAATAATATTGTTCCATATTCCACAATTAAACATATATAATAATATTGTTCCATATTCCACAATTACACATATATACTGTAATAATTTTATTCCATACATTGCATTTAACCAAATAAACTTACTGTAATACTGTAATAAAAGTTATCCACATTCCACAACTAAACACGTGGACCGTAAGGCCTAATGTTTCGTATTCAGTTACGATCAAGTAGGTATAAACATACCTTGCTTCTTCATCGATTAATGGAGTGACACTCCGGGACCGAGATTTGTAGACTTGACTTCTGTAATATCCCGGATCATCATACCAGGGAGGGTTATATTCACCAAATGATTTTTGATGTTCGATTCGTCTCCCTGAAGGTGTTGGATAGCTTGGTGGAATTTCACGATCCGGAGAGGAGTCGTATGCGGACTCGTAGCCTCTTTCACAGACAGGAACGTAATGACTGTGCCCATGTGGATAGTAAGGATAACCATGCAGTGCAGGGTAGCCACCTTGAGGCTCGTAACGAGGTTCTGGAAGATAAGATAATGTTAGTATTTTTGTAAACGTTAAGGATAACTATGCAGTGCAGGGTAGCCACCTTGAGGCTCGTAACGAGGTTCTGGAAGATAAGATGTATTTTTGTAAACGTTAAGGATAACCATGCAGTGTAGGGTAGCACCATGAGGTTCATAACGAGGTCCTATAACATAAATTAACGTTAAAATGTAAAGACAGAAACACTGTATTGAGTTTAGAGCCCTAATATAAGTATGTTGGTTTGGTTTGTTATTGTAAATTCAATGAATGTATGACAAATGTTATGAAATGCTGAGATATTACGTAAGCCTGTGTTAAGAATTTATACCAAGTACTTCACATTAGCAAACAAAGATATTCAACCAGGTTTGTTGTTTCCTAATAACACTTTATTCTTGACAAGAACTTTTAAGTTTTCACTCGCGGATTCTTTTTCGGTCATCGGTTCACAAAGCTTTCATTGGTTTAGTTGAAACAATATATTATATATTAAAGTTTAAATGCCTGATTAGAAATATCATTAACGAGAGCTTTTCTGATTATTTTTGCTTTTACCACAAAGTATAAAGTTCACTGGGAAACACGGTACATTCTAATCTTATATTTCACTTCTTAGATTGCAATCGTGTTAAATACTGCAGACTGCTGCGACTATTTTGACTCTAATTACGTTTATTCTCAAGCAAGTAGTCAGTAACCTAGTATTTTAGTTATTTATATATCGCACCGACGGCTTAAAATTTCGTAATTTTATTTTTATTGTAACAAGCCGCATACCCCAGGACCTCAGAGGCACAGTTCGAAACGCTAACCATGTCCTAGAATGTCTCACAATCTGTTAATCACATCAACCAGGGATACTTCAATGTTTTCTTACCGATAACTGGAATAGGATGACTTCTTTTTCTCCACTCAGATGGCAGTGGAGAGTATGATCTTAATGGAGGACATTGGTTAACTTCGGCTGGCAATATAGGAGTCGATGGGAAAGGGCTCCCTCTGCCGTAAGCTCCAGAACTTATTGGAAGTCGCAAACATTGCTGAAAGAAATTGGCCCATCGATACAAACATTCACTTTTTTTTCTATCTGTAACAAAACAACTGCAAACATACAAAAGAAATTACCCAAAACTGTTACAAGGATTTATAATTCAACCTTAATATACTTTTATCTTTGCATATAAATGATTTCTACGTCTTTTCTTCATAAATCAGTTGTTAAAAACATTATTTCTTCATACAAAGATAACTTATAGAAACGTTGTTGAAGAGGAAACTGGCTTGTGATAATTATATTTATGTCACTTAGAAATTTTTAGATGTTTTATTTTCCAATCCCACAGTGCCTCAGTGACAAAAACTAAAACGTTCTAATATATGAATGTTAAATAACACCCTTCCTCAAACTTAACACATTTTGTAAATTTTATTTACAACAACCAATCCATCTCTTGATTAGATACACTATCCACATACTGTCCTCCAAGGTCCTCAGGTCACCTATTCTTTTCTGGGATTAAACGTAATGTATTTAGACTCATCTTGGTTTCGAATGTTCTTCTCTCCTTCCACACAAATTAAGTATTAGATTTGGCTTTTCAGATACGTCCTGTTGACATTCTTAGATCTAAATACTAGTTTCATGCATTTCAAAATCTGCGTACTAGTATTCTTATATTTAAACAGAAGTTTCAGGAATTTAAAGACCTACACATTAGTATTTGTAGATCTAAATACTAGTTTCATGTATTTCAGGATCTACGTGTCGACATTCTTAGATCTAAACACTAGTTTCATGCATTTCAAGATATAAGTGCTAGTATCCGAAGACCTTTCTACTCCTTTGTCTCACAGTTTGACTTAATTTCGCCTAGTTTAATCTACTGTCTACTAACCAACCTTTGCACGGTGAACATGTTGATGGTCATACTCCGACCCTAGCTCTGGTTCAGAGAAGTAACTTAATTCTTGATCGCAACTGCTGTTGAACCCTTCCTCGCCATTAACACTTTGTTCGTTTATACGAAGAACCGACCGATCTCGGATGTCCCTTGTTAATTAGAAAGAATATTATCTGATCAAAGAGTTACCTTAACATATTCAAATACTTACAAGCAATTAACTATCTTTTTTTTCAGCAGCAGCTTAGTGGCTCATAGAACGGTTTTGAATTTGTTTGTTTGTTGTTGTTTTTCAGATATAAATATTTTGCTCGCAGCTCCGTCATTTATTGACTGATTTGGTATTTCATTATAGTTTTAGACCCAGAAGGTCACACCCTTTCGATTGATGTATTTGACTACACCTGAGGTCTCATAGATTTATTTATTCTAATTCTTCCTAAAATAATTTCAATTTGAGGATAGATTGGAAGAGATCGTGATAAGCAGTAAAATCGCCCCACGCTTGGTATTGTTGGCGCACAAAAACATAGCTAATAAAAGGAGAAACAAAAGAATTTCAACTTCCGCAGCTATTGAGGATTCCCTATTCTTTTTTCTTCTACAAAACAAATAAAACACTCCATATTGGCCATTATTTACATTATCTATAAAATAATAAGGCGAATGTCCTCTGCCAGGTTATTTAGTCTTAGAGTGCTTCGAGCTATTAAGTTCAGGAACGACTGATATAAGATACCGAAACAGTTTTGTTTTTTGTTTTTGAATTTCGCACAAAGCTACTCGAGGGCTATCTGTGCTAGCCGTCCCTAATTTAGCAGTGTAAGACTAGAGGGAAGGCAGCTAGTCATCACCACCCACCGCCAACTTTTGGACTACTCTTTTACCAACGAATAGTGGGATTGACCGTCACATTATAACGCCCCCACGGCAGAAAGGGCGAGCATGTTTGGCGCAACAGGGATGTGAACCCACGACCCTCGGATTACGAGTCGCACGCCTTAACACGCTTGGCCATGCCGGGCCAAAAACATTGTAGCAGAGAGTGGTTTCGAACCTCGGACCTCTGGGTTATGGGCTCAGCACGCTCCCACTGCGCCACTCCGCTTCTACCGAAACAGTCATGACTAGTAAATCATTACTACGTAAACACAAAAATAGTTTATGGAACCTAATTTAGTATGGGTTTCAGTCCATGACAAGCATCTTATTGTTTAGAGCAAGCTAGTATAAACCTAAAAGTCATTTTGTATTTAAATATTAGAAAAGACATTTCGATATACTTAATTCATGTCCCCCGCCCTGTTTGGCCAGGCAGTAAACTTCGTGGCTTATTAGGCTAAAATCCAGGCTTCGATTTCTGCATTAGATATAGCATGGATAGTTCACTTGCCAAAAAAAAAACACAAAAAACTAGCCAAGTCTTGAAATTTATTACAGTTTGTTTTTGTTTGCTTGACAACGTACAAATAAAGATATAATATATACACTGCGAGACTCTTGAGTAATATTATCAGAATGTTAGTTTTAAAGCATAATCCAACTTACCTCAAATCTTCCAGTTCGTAAAACATGTCTTTTGAAGAGTCATGAATGTAGATCCGGATATGTGGAGAATCGAGATAATCCATTGTCAGTTGTTTAGGAAAAGAACGAACAAACAAAGCTTTGATGGTGTCTAGCGTTGTCAGTTCGTCCGGTAGAACTGAACGTTTTGTTTCGTTACGATACTGAAGAAAAACCACACCTAAAGATAAAAAAAATAATAATTAGTACTTACGTCTAGTTATTCGCTTAGTTTATTCCAGTTATCGGTAAATTTTTATTGTACTAACAAAAAGTTTTTATTTTTAGAATAACTTAACACGCTAGTTGATAACATTAGCGTGTTTTTACCCTTATATTCTGGGGCTACTGTACGTTTCAGAATAGCCTGAAAAAAATTCACGTTCAACTAATCAACCGATAATATTAGCGCATTTTGACACTTACCATATTCTAGGTCTACTTGCGTTTCAGGATAACCTGAAATCATGAAAAACAAATAAAGTGAATAATTAACACATTGAGATTTCTTAACAGAATCACGCTCAAGATAGGCATTTAATTTCTAGAACCAGAGAACCACAGGGTCAGTTGTAAGAACAGTAACGATAGGCTAGTTTCTGAATGTTGTATGGCACTTTAATTGTATTATTGTTTAAGATGACAAAAACAACATTAAATAGTCATATTTTGATAAAACGTTTTAACTAGCATTGGGGATATAAGATAAAATCAAGACTATAGAAACAGCTATTCGTAAAGGTTCTACGAAAAGCTACCATATTTCCTGGCGTCAAAGACGTTATTTTTTACCCAGAATAAGTCTCAAAAATTTACTCTCTGTCTTCCAATGGCCGAAGTTTACGTTGCTTATAGGCCTAAATCTAAGCCTAGAGGAAACGTTTCGACACTACAGCAATCCAAGCCCCCCAATATGACTCAGAATGAAATGTGTAAGTTACTCAGTATTAAATAACAAACAAATAAACAAGAACAGGTTACTGTACATAGGGTGCTGTATTACCGGTACTCTTTTTAACTCCTCAGGCTTAGAATAACGTTATCACTGATAATAATACAGATACTCTAGTGGTAATATAAGGCACGTACTTTCAATGGTAGATATGACAAGCATATAGCCCACAACAATCGAGAAGTGAGCAAGACAATTTATGTACCATAAGTCACTAAACAGTCAACGAAACATCTTGGTAAGACTGATTGAAGTGGCTCGACCTTATTCTTATGTTTATCTTATTTTTCAAAATTTAAATACTCAAATGGGGGTGCGTTTTAGACGCCGGGAAATACGATATTTTTAAGTGTCGCTCTGAAGTTACTTCAAACTTGACCGCTGCTTATTTACGAAACGTTTTTTTTCTATCAAAGGTAAAAATTATGTTAAAGTATGGCTCTGAGATTCCTTCAGACTTGACAGTTGCACAGCTATAAATAAATGTTATATCAGATTTTCAAGTTTAAAACTTAATTTAAATTACGATTTCAAGTTTTATCTAAACTCGACAATCACATAATTATGAAAAGTTATCCTATAAAATTAAAAAAAATATTGTAAGGTGTGATCTTAAAGTTTTCCAAGACTTGGTAGTTTCATTAGTATTTAACTGTAGAAAATCAAGAGAATTTTTCAGTTTTCGTATGCCTTTCAAAAATCAGTTTTGATCATTGAGTTTCTCCACACGTAATTACAACTTTGGAAAATTAAGCAACAAAAACAACAATAACAAATGTGGCAACTGCAGAATACTTTTGCTAATTTTTCTCATCGAAGAAATAAACGAGCACTCGGCTCCAATTTTCACGTCAGGGTTCTAGATCTTTCATAAAAAGTCTACAACGGCTTGTATAACGAGAGAGATTTCTTTCTATCAAGTATGAGTATTGGAATAGAACAGGCCCTGAATATAAAAATCAACAAGTACTGAATGCCAAAACTCTACTAAAACTACTTAGAACCCAACTGAATATAAAACAATTGTCGAATATTAGAACCATATTGTTACTAAAGCCCAGGTCTTTAATATTAACAATAATACTGTAACAATCACTTTCAGAATACTATATACAGTTTCCAGGGCCGGTTGAAGGATGTCGTCAAGTGTTGCTCTAAGTTATTTGATTTATTTCGATTCGCTTATTTGTATAAAGTTATACAAGGAGATACTTGGACTACTCTAATGAGATAATGGGATCTGGCTGTACTTCTTATTATAACGTTTCAAAGAGTGAAGCGAGATTCTGAGGCAATGGGAAGCGAGCCACGAATCCTCGAATCTACAGACCGCCACAATAACCACCAGACCACACCCGGCTCTTCTCTAACATACCTGAAACAATTGTAGGATCAAGAAGGTTTACTTAATAATATCAGAATAAAAATAAAACAGCGTTAGCAACGTATTCGTTCGTTCGTTGTTTTTATAATACTGCTACACTCGTTTATTAATACAGGAGCATTAGTGCTTGCCATTAAACTAAACTCTTTGCAAGGTTATGACGTCAGCAAACGACTGCAAAATTAAACAGAAACATGAGGAAAGGATCCAATAAAAACAACAACATATAGCTCCGATACGCGACAGCTAGACCCGCTTCCTGCTAACGACATCGCTTAACGACTTCCCACACATACACTTTCCAGACAAAATATATAGTAAATAATGATAATAAACATTGACAACGCAAACACATCGCATTGATATCGAAAGTCAAGAGAGCGCGCACAAAACAAAGTGTCTTATCAAGAGAAGTCGACCGACAGTAACATCACGTGTACATTACGTGGCAGCGCCACATGCATCTATGAAATCAGACACCTGAAAAGTTATCGCTTTTATTGTACTTTTAAAACCATGATTAATAGCAATTTAATACATTATACAACAGGCGAAACACCAAGACTGTTTAGGTACAAGTTAAGCATGCATGGTTGTACGAATAAATCAGGAAAGAAAGAGTGCCAGAAATGATTAGATAATGTGTGTGTACAAACATTAGAGTCGCCTCGTGGAACATGCATAACATTTCATGTATAGGCAATAAGTCATGCGATCTAAGATTTAATGCTCTAGTTGACGTATAACATGTATTATAATGGTGGCGTTAACTTGCAGGAAGTATAATAAATAGTATAGGTTTACGTACAACAGAAATTTCAAATCAACTTCACATGTGAAACTAAACCTTAAAGACAATATTCCACACGAAAGTCCAAGATGACCTAACACGTGAAACGAAATCTTGAGGATTACATTCCACACGAAATAAAAAAAAACTATCTCACAGGTAAAAGCAGACCTTAAAGACTATATTCCATAAGAAATTCCAATATGACCTCACACGTGAAACGAAATATTAAGGATTACATTCCACACGATTCCCGTCACACCAAACATGCTCGCCCTTTTAGCTGTGAGGGCGTTATAATGTTACGATCAATCTCACTATTCGTTGGTAAAAGAGTAGTCCAAGAGTTGGCGGTGGGTGATGATGACTAGCTGCCTTCCCTCTAGTCTTACACTGCTAAATTAGGGACAGCTAGCACAGATAGCCTTCGAGTAGCTTTGTGCGAAATTCCAAAAAAACAAACAAACAGGTGAAACTAAACCTACGAACTTACTGAATAAATAGCGTAAACAACGAATTAGGTGTATTAAAATATTAACACTCCTACGAAAAGTGGGGCCTAATAGGCCACAGAGCAACTTGAAAGGTTATTAATATTAAGCTAATAATTTTGTATTTAAATGAAATTGCCATTTAAATCCATTAATGAATGGATTAACGAGATTCCCACTGTCCCTATCTACTATCTAGCGAAACCACAGCCAGGGGAACGGGCTTGGAGAAATCAGGACCCTGATTGTCGCTTTTATTGTACTTTTAAAACCATGATTAATAGCAATTTAATACATTATACAACAGGCGAAACACCAAGACTGTTTAGGTACAAGTTAAGCATGCAACCTTAACTTCCACACGGATAAAAACTAAATATTTATCCATCACAGGGATAAATAAAACCATTTCCAAGAAGTGATTATAAAATGTCAGATTTCCTATGCAGATTCAACTATGAAAGATTTCTGATTTAGCATTCGGGCTACAGATTATTCATCTTTTGATTATAATCTGTCAGATTTCCTATGCAGATTCAACTATAAAAGATTTGTGATTTAGCATTCGGGCTACAGATAATCAAGTGTTTTTTTTCTAAAAAATTACATTCGATTTTAAATTATTGTATTTCACTGTAAAAATATGCACTCGTCTATAGAACTAATACAACAAATAATACAAAAAAAGAAATGTGGTTTTATATTCAAAACGATTTTGGATCAAAATGTTTAATACTAAAAATCCAAAATAATTACTTCCAAAAATATACTTAGCTAAAACTGACGTGTCTCTACGTTCCAAAATGTCGTGGAAATGCGTAATCTAATTAAATCTTGACTTGTTCATTCAGTTTACATTAACTACACCACAAAACAATCACGCTATAACTTCTGCCATAATTGGTTTTAACACCTTTTTCTCTATCCCCATCACAGAAACCCTCTTAACAACCTTTCTTTACAGCTTTTATCACGGTCCTATCTTATAACCTTTTTTCCAATTCGCGTTGTGTCAGTTTTCAGTTGTGACTCAATGACTTTAACTTCAACACTAGTCTCAATGTTACACAAGTGGAAATATTCATTCAGCTAAAATTTCACGATCACGGATTGCGTTCAACAATAAAACTGGCATCACAGCACAGGAACACGGATTGCGTTCAACAATAAACCTGGGATCATTGCACACTTACACGAATTGCGTTCTCCAATAAAACTGGCATCATAGCATACGAACACAGACTGCGTTCTCCAATAAAACTGGCATCACAACAAAAGACAAAACAAACAATCAACGAATCTAAAATAATATACTCTAATATGTATAAAACGAAATTGTTAAAATATATTACGATGACCTTATTGTCAAACTAAATGATACTCATGGGCAAGAAAATCCATCGTTCAAAATTCCTTTCAAAGCATCTGTGAAGGAGTGACAGCAATAGGTAATTTGCCTTCCACTTGGTCAAAGTAGTCTTACACATCAAGTTTCACAACACTTGTCAGAACAGTAGAAGACACACTATAAACACCTGCTATACGCGTATATCTATATATCTTATTCTATAAATAAAACCATAGAAGCTGGAAAGCACAGCAACACACTTTTTTTGGCTTAACCGGTCCAAGTAAATGACGTACTATTTCTAGATGAACGAACCAAAAAAATTGCTATAACAAATTAAAATAAAGATATATTTTAACTGGATACTGTCAGCACTCATCGTAACCTAAACAATGCTATAAATAATATCTTATTAATTAAATACGCTTCTACTGATTTCTTTTCATCTCCTTCTATCATTTCAACAAAGTTAATTAAACTTTTGTTTTTCCCTTACAATACACTACTGTGTTTTATAAATGGAAATTCAATTCAATATGTAATTACGTTAAACTGATAAATCGACAGTAAGAAAGTGCATATGTTGATGACAGATTCACTTGAACAGGGGTTATTATTTCAAAACCAAATAAATTAAACTATTACACGAGACTCTTAGAATCTTAGAACAACTCTCAAAGGTTTATAAAGCTTTTTATCTGAACTACGTGTACGTGAAGTTTAATCTACCACTCGAGAGGCGCGCTTTTGTTTTACTTTCTCTGACTTAACCATTAAACACTCCGAAAATTATGAACACCGGCAACTGTGCATTTTTAACTTAACAATAATTGGTTGTTTTGTGATATGAAATAATGGGATACTGATAATGAAAGATTTTACCGAGCTTGAAATAAGAATGTAATAAAAATATTTTTTTAAAGTTGTAATGAAACTTACTATTCACAGGTTATTTAAACCACTACATTACATCAAAATCTTGATTTCACAGTCATTTAAAACACAGTGGACACAAACGTATATTTTTCTAACCATAAAAACAAAATAATAACAAACTAATAATTCTTACAGTGTACTGTTCTTTATTGACTCGGTCTTTCATGACTCTGAACTATGAAAGGCAGATATGGATACTGGGATTCCTTAAGAATTTCAATTTTTTATTGTTTACTCATTATTTTAAGAACCTTAATGCGACAGACAATATACAAACAATACTAGGAAACTTCATAAATCCTTGTTTTGTCAGAGTCAACTCATTGTTTGAAGAATGTTAACCTTACATGCATTACACAAACAACAATAAAAACTTTATAAATCTCTGTTCTTCAGTTAACTCATTAAATAAAGAATGTTAACCTTACATTCATTACACTAACAACAATAAACACTTTATAAATCTCTGTTCTTCACAGTTATCTCATTACGTAAGGTTAACCTTACATCCATTACACTAACAACAATAAATTCTTTATAAATCTCTGTTCTTCACAGTTAACTCATTACGTAAGGAATGTTAACCTTACATCCATTACACTAACAATACTAGAGATATGGTCGTTTTGTTTTCACTTACTGATTGCTCGCTCTTGAGACTTAAGTGGAGGTCTAGATGTTGGAATGGGGGACCGCCCTTTTGATGATCGGCGAAAGCCGGTAGCTGAAGTTTCCACTTCGGACATAATACCTGGATCATCTTCGTGTACACTGGGAGGGATCTGATAGGGAGACTGCGACCCCTGACGATTTATTTGATTCTGTAAAAAAACAAAAGAATATATTGCAAGAATGATAAACAGTTACGTGGATAAAGGTAAATGAAACATTTCACTATCACGTCGTCACGTTCTAATTATTTTTATCTAATTTAGATTATTATATTATTGCATTTAAAGGTAGCTAAGATTTCGAACTTTAATGTTTTTAAAAGATGCACTCTCTGCTACGTTGTTAGTTATAGCAGTTCCACATTATTATTATCCATTTCTTTCCATGTTCAACCTGTTAGAATTTCCTTGTGTAATATTATCATAAAGGCCTACTGAATAACGTTCCGGATTACAGAGTTCAAACTCGCAATATGGCGCTGAACACTTTTATTTCTGGGCGCGTTAAAGAAGTGATAGTCGATCCTACTATTTGGTTAAGGTTTCGGTTTTTTGGAATTTCGCACAAAGCTACTCGAGGGCTATCTGTGCTAGCCGTCCCTAATTTAGCAGTGTAAGACTAGAGGGAAGGCAGCTAGTCATCACCACCCACCGCCAACTCTTGGGCTACTCTTTTACCAACGAATAGTGGGATTGACCGTCACATTATAACGCCCCCACGGCTGGGAGGGCGAGCATGTTTTGGCGCGACTCGGGCGCGAACCCGCGACCCTCAGATTACGAAGCGCACGCCTTAACGCGCTAGGCCATGCCAGGCCATTTGGTTAAGAGTTGCTCTGTTGTTGATTGGTTGTCTTTCTACTAGGAATGGCTACGCTCAAACCTTGGGCCTCTTTCTTCACAGTTTAGTTTATATTTTGTAAAAATGCCATTTAGGTTCAATATACTAGATACCACATTACCACACATTCAGACAAATGTTTCTGTAGGGTATGTATAAAAATGTATCATTTTTAATTAAACAAATAATTCATTATAAACGTATTTATTGTGTTTATTTGTAATATTCATCGTACTCGTAAAGTTTCCAAATCTCGTGTGTACGTGTGTTTGTACGCAGAGCGAAATTAGGCTATCTTCTGTGTCCCTAACGGTGAATCTAACCTCGACTTTTTTGTAAGTCCGTAAACTAGAGACAGTATTGGAAAGTGGTGGTTTCTCATAGTCGAATAACAATGTTGAACACTTAATATTTTTATGAAGTTAATTTCTAGTTGATTTGTTGTTTAGTGCTGTCTGTTTATCTTATATAGGCACAATACTAGTAAAGATCATTATGAGACAAAAACTGAAAAAGGAAATTAAACTACAATAGTCGTATTAATCCTTTTGGTCAGAAAACAATATAAGTTATAGTCATTAGTGACCTTCGTGAGAAATTCAACCCCGTTATTGTAAATTGAAATACAATGTCACTTCCCCATTCTCAAACACAATTACCCTAAAGTGCTCGCATCTTGATTTACTTGTTTTAAGTTTCACGCAAAGCTACACGAAGGCTATCTGCGTTAGCCCTCCCTAATGTAGCAGTGATGGACTGGACGGGAATCTGGTCAACAGTATCCACCGTTAACTCTTTAGCTCCTCTTTACCGACGAATAATGGGATTGACCGTCACTTTATAACCTTTCTATTTCCACGACTGATGGAGCGAGAAAGTGTGAGGATCAGATTCGAAACCGTGATTTTTAGTTTGAGAATCGAGTGCCCTAACACCACTAGGTCATGCTAGGCCTACCGACAAAATCCGTGCGATTTGGTTGTCAAAGTGCGTATCATTAGCTTGCAAATGCTCTACGCTTATAGGGGTTTCACAAGTCGTTATATATAGCTCTATTAAGTTTATTGGTCGTATCCTCTTATAGGAGGGGTTCACAAATTACGAGGTTCCTCATCTCCCAAGAGAGAAGCGGGAATGTTCCAAAGACAATGCAATCGACGCATTCTTTCTTTCATTTTATAAGAAAGACGTAGTGATATGAACAAAGTTGTTAGAAAAATAACCCAAATAAGAAGGGCGAAAATATTCACATACAACTTTTGTTTATCTTGCGGGATGGAATCTCTTTGCAACTGTCATACGCCAGACTCACATCATGTGATTATGCCAATTTTATAAACCGTGACTGTGTGAAGTCCAATAATTTTGTTTTTCTTAGCACTGGGTTTGGTTTGGTTTGTTTTTGAATTTCGCGCAAAGCTATACGAGAGCTATCTGCGCTAGCCGTCCCTAATTTAGTAGTGTAAAACTAGAGGAAAGGCAACTAGTCATCACCACCTACCGCCAACTCTTGGGCTACTCTTTTACCAACGAGTGGCGGGATTAACTGTCAAATTATAATGCCCCCACGGCTGAAGAGGTCAGCATGTTTGGTGCGACGGGGATTCGAACCCGCGACCCTCGGATTATGAGTCGAGTGCCTTAACCATCTGGCCCTACCGGACTTCTTAGAACTGGGAAGCTGACCGAGGTAAACGTGGAAAATTCCTGAACTAAGGAGAGATCAAACTAACATATACGTCTCTGGCAGTTTCTGCTTCTGTGTACGCGTATGTTTTCTAACAACAAAGCCACATCGGGCTATCTGATGAGTCCACCGAGGAGAATCGAACCCCAGATGTTAACGTTGTAAATCTGTAGACTTACCGTTGTACCAGCGGGGGACTTTTGTTTCTGTGGTGTTAAAAACCTACGAGAGTATAACAATTCAATGTCACCAGTCACTGCATCATCTTGGATGTTAGTGACTTTAGCATACACTACGTTTCCAGTTGCTTGCTTTACTAGACACATTTTTGGCTTTTCTTCAAGTTACTCACCTAGCTGCAATCATTTATTTCATCTATTCTACCCTGTTATTTCAATGCCTTCCTAATTATTTGGCCATATCTTTGGTTCGTAAACTTCAAAAGCTCTCCATCCCAAACCTTTTTTAATACTTGTATCAAGAAACCGCTTGTGTTCTGTAGTCTACACTTCCAGTTCTTCATTCAGACGTTAATAGAACTCCAAATTATTCTAAGTTTCTATAAATTTTCTTAACTGTATACCTAAAGCCAACTTAACTGTAAACACTATTCCTGATACTAAACTGCCATAATTTACGCTCTGTTGGGATTAACACATAACTTGTTAGACTTTTAAGCAACAAAAACTTAATTTTTTTAAAAAAGAACAACTTAAACTTTTTTACTTATTAAGAAATGGACGTGTTGGTCATAGTACGGTTGAAATACTACTACTTATTAAGAAATGGACGTGTTGGTCATAGTACGGTTGAAATACTACTACTTATTAAGAAATACTACTACATAATCTTTTTCTTGTTGGAAAACTCAAAGAGACTGAATAAAGAGCATAGTGTTAAAATATAACAGGTCTAATACTAATAATCTATGAAAATTATAATTAAGTATAATCATGTTTCACCAGTCTGTAGAAAAGCAGT
Organism: Tachypleus tridentatus; assembly: GCF_004210375.1. NCBI lineage: Eukaryota > Metazoa > Arthropoda > Merostomata > Xiphosura > Limulidae > Tachypleus > Tachypleus tridentatus. Next base: position 72,218,369 of record NC_134836.1, on the reverse strand, counting down.
TGTTGTAGCAAATCGTTTTTTTAAAATAGCGTTTATTGTATCCCAGACGGCCTAATGAACTCTGTACTGAGCGAAACGTGCCGTCAACAATAGACACAATGTACATATTATGGTTGAAATACTATTATACACTATTGAAAATCTCTAATATACTGAGTAAAGAATGTAATGTTAAAATAGTTTTTAACAATTATAATTAATTGCAAAAAGATAATGAACAATCAATAATATCAAAGAACAACACAATTCCTTTACAATTCTATAATAATGCGGTCTTGTATAACAATGAAAACTCGCTTGTTTGCTGTATCTTTCATGTAATTAACTGGTATTATGTCTTCCACGTAGAGTTCGACATTTTGAATATAAACTGTTGGTATATTTTACCCTGTAACTCACACATTAAGTCTACATTTTCAAAACAAACGACTATGTCCTCTTGTTGTGTACGTCACGCTTATCGCGCTACCACGCTTTCCAAGCTACTTATTAAAAAGTTTGTTTGTGGACACAAACAAATAACACAACAAGTATCTAATTTAACTGGAGGGAAGGCACATAATCAATAACGCTAATCGCCAACTTTTCAGCTGCTTTTATCTGATCGAATAGTAGGGTTTAATTTTCAACGTTGTAATACACTTGCAATCTTAATGAACGAAGCATGTTTCTGCAGCAACGGGTTGCAAACCAAGGATCCTACGATTCACAGTCTGGAGATGTTAACCACCACACGGCCCGGTGGTCAGGTGGTTAGCACGCTTGATTCGTAATCTGAGGGTCATTGGTTTAAATTCCTGTCAACCAAACATGCTCGCTCTTTCAGCCGTAGGGGTGTTAGAAAGTAACGATCAATCCCACTATTCCTTGGTAAAAGAGTAGCTCAAGAATTGGCGGTGAGTGGTGATGACTAGCTGCCTTCCCTCTAGTCTTACACTGCTTTGCACGAAATTCAGAAAAAAAACCCAATAACATAATGTGTAAACATGATTGTTATGGAAGTATACAAGGAATTCTGCATTAAGCATTTTAATTAAACCAACACATACAAGGTTGATGTCCACCTATTACACAAAACACCTGCCACTTAAGTAAGTTCTCTTTGTAACAAGTTATAATTTGTGGATATAAGAGAGCATTCCTACGCGGAAGCAAATAAGCATACTTCTTAACATGACTAGTTCGTAACTTAATTTGTCCAAGTAATAAACAGCATATAGTGTAAACAGTATATAGGTGGCGTTATCTGCAAGCTATTGTAAATTTAGCAACGTTTCGCTAGGGTTTGCTACAGGTCGGTCAGGAGTGGTCTGGTGATTAGCGTCCTCTCGTGGATTGGAGGATCCGAAGTTCGAGTTCGCGACGTACAGAAGAACACGCTCCAATTTCGAGCTGTATGTGAGGAATAAAAGCGGCTATCAATTCGCTATTTAGCTATGAATAGCTGCGAAGGTTGCCTTACCTTTGGTAAGCAGTTTTAAATAGAGTATGGCTATGTATGAATACTAGGGTTCCGACCTTATCCCTTCACCCATTTCCAACAGAAGTTTCCGCTCAGGTTAAAGATACGAATATCGTTTCACTATTAAATCACTTGATTATTATATGCAAATGAAATAAAAATATCTTGGCATACGATAACTTTTGATTTCTTCGAATTTGTATTTCAGCACGTGATCTGTATTATTAGCAATAACACCCACTGCTAAATTTCACAAATAAACTTACCAAACCCTTGTTTTTGTGTGTGTGTTTTTATTATAGCAAACCCACTTTAGGCTATCTGCTGAGTCCACCGAGGGAATCGAACCCCTGATTTTAGCGTTGTAAATCCGTAGACTTACTGCTGTACCAGCGGGAGTACAACAAAACCTTATCCTATCACAGACACTGTTTGAGTCAATAAAACGTATAATTTTATTTGAGGAACTATAACATATGCTACAGTTTTAACTTATTCTTATTTCCAAGATATTCACATTAAACATCATTGTAGAATAATGTTACTGCTGCTCTAAGGACTATCTTGGAAGGATCGTGGCCCCACGAAGTCCTCGGGCTCTGCGCAGTGGTCTCGTGTTCACAACCAACACACTCTTTGTGCCTTGCGCACGAAATGATACACCAGATAAACATTATTTTTGACGATAGTTTAGACAAGAATGCATACGCATCGAATTCTGCGCAAACTTGGTATATTAAAGTCGATCTATTCTTGAAATATCATTTTACCCGACGGGAAAACTAACAACTGTAATTCTTTGAATTTTTGTCTCGTTTAAAAAGACCAAAAAAAAAAACTTATTTATTTCTTGTAGTTAAGCATAACGTCGCACCATACACAGTTCTCACTGTATGGATTGAACCCCACATTTCAGCTTTATAACCCCTCAAATGTATGTCCGAGTCACCTAGGGGCGTATTTAAAGAAAATGTTTTACATCCCTCAAGCAATTTATAAATACACGATAACGGTATGCTAAAAGAGCATCCAAGTCTCATACATACAGTGAGTTAGATTCTAGTGTTTGTTATTTATTTTCAACCAAAAAAATCTTGCTTTTGTGACGTCCTTTTTCATTGTTGTTTTTCTTATACTCTGTGGGAAGTTCGTTCACTTTGTTAAAGAAAAACCAATGTATCGTATCAATATTCTAACAAAATTTTCGAGAAAGTTGGGTCCGTTTTTATAACAATTAATGTTTTAATTTTTCACTTTCCGAACAATTTGTAGGTTTCATTTTATACTTTCACCGCCTAGTGAGCAAAAACTAAACTATGTCGTTAATGGCGTAACGTCCTGTGATATTTTAACCCTAAATATATATATATATATATATATACATATTGTTGAGCTTGTCAAGCCTTTTGAGTCAAAAAACAAAGCATCAGAATCGTATACTTGGAGGTACAGCTACTGGTCACTTTGAGTCTCCCCACTGTCATCATGGGCAGTTTCTTGCCACCATAACGATCTGGAATTGGTATGACATCACTTGTCTTTGTCGTTGGTTACACAATTACGTCAAAAAGTACAAGTTGAACGTTGATTCACGGATGTTGGCTATGGATTACGATGATGGAGTTACAACGATCTGGCTCAATACAGATAAGATCCATCAAAACCGAATCTAGTGATTTAGTAGGACAAAGAAAACAACCACAGTTCATGTCATGCTCTTAAAAGGTATTTCACAACACGAATGCGAAAATTCAACATCGTGAAGTGGACATGGTCAACACCAATGTTAAAATTAACTCTGGATGATAACCAGATGGTTAACACCAATGTTAAAGTTAACTCTGGATGATAACCAGTTTTCTAAGTCAATCGAAGGATTCAATCCATGACATGAGAAGGCCCTCCACATTATTAAAATAGCACACTAACCATTACAACACACTATTACAAAAGCACACTAACCATTTCAATAGCACATTAACCATTAGAACACACCATCAAATAGGCCCACACCAGCAATTCCAACGCATTGTCATAAACTTCGATACATAGGTTTAATCGTATTATATCCATTTATTTCGTATTATTGGTAAAGTTATAAAGGTTTTAGAGTTTTTTAACGCCATCAAGTGGATGTAACATAACTTTATATCTTAATACACACACACACACACACACACACAAATCTTTAGCATATGGCATAAAAAAACAGAAAAAAATCAAAACACAGCTCTCACTTCTAAAGTCTAGTATTACGATAAATATATTGGAAGTTTACAAATAAAGTTCTACAGGTTAAAACAACATAATTTCAAAAATGTTGCAAGGGTTCGAACCTGGCTAATGTAAAAAAATTCATTATTTTTCAAAATGTTTATTTATCGTTATTATTTACCAAATTCTTTATCTATAGCATGGACAACTAGACTGAAAGTTTCGTTTATTTGTTTTGGCGTAAAGCCACCATTAAGCTATCTGTCTGTTGTGTTTATAATCAGGAATCGATCCACGGATTTCAACGTGTGGGTCTGTAAACTTACCGTTGTCCAATTGGTTAGTTTTTGTTTGGTTGGTTGGTTAAAGTTAATACAAAGCTACACACAATGACCTATCTGTGACCCGGTTTATAGCGTTTAAGTCCGCAGATATTCAGCGTGGTGATAAACGTATTTACTGACAAGGTTTGGGAATGAAATGAGACGTTGGAGCCCGGGATGGTCAGGTGGTTAGGACGCTCGACGAATAATCTGAGGATCGCAGGTTCGAATCCCCCTCACACCTAAGATGACGAGTCATCACCACCCATCGCCAATTCTTGGACAACTCTTTCATCAATGAATAGCCCAAGAGGTGGTGATGACTAGCTGCCTTCTCTCTTGTATTACACTGCTAAATAAGGGAAGGCTGGCGCAGCCCTCGTTTAGCTTTGCAAACAAACAAACACTATGTACGTATTGAAGATATTGTGTAGTGTGTAAGAGATGAGCCTTATATAAATCATTTCATATTAAATTATTTTTTAAATTTTAGTAAAACATTACGGTAATCACTTTGAAAATATAGTTCAAGCTACTGTTTAATATTCAAATTAAATTTATAAATAAGAACTTATAATCATACTAGTCACCCGCTAGTACAGCGGTAAGTCTACAGATTTACAACGCTAAAATCATGGGTTTGATTCCCCCTCGGTAGACTTAGATAGCCCAATGTGACTTTGCTATAAGAAAACACACACTCACTATTCATGGCCGCTAATATTATAAGAAATTCTGTATCGGAAAAACAAATATTTTCTCCCCTTTTAGTGAAAGCGCATGCGTGTTTGTTAGTCTGTCTACTGTCTTACAAGGTTTGAAGTTTTAATTTCAAACATATTTCTGAAATCACATATGCCTAGTCCGGCATGGCCAGGTGGTTAACGCACTCGACTCGTAATCCGATAGCCGCAGGTTCGAATCTCCCACACATTAAATATGCTCGCCATTTTATCCGGTTGTGGTTTTGTGGTTCGGTCAATCCCACTATTCGTTGGTAAAAGAGCAGCCCAAGCGTTGGCGGTGGATGGTGATGACTAGTTGCTTTCAATCTAGTATTTCACTGCTAGATTAGGGACGGCTATCGCAGATAGCCCGTGTGTAGCTTTGCGCGAAATTCAAATCAATCTTAAATAAATATATAAAAAAAAAATCGAATTATTTCCCTGGAAACCAATAAACTTTCAGATATTTCCCTCTGTATTACGCCAGCTTTTACAGTACTAATATACTTACATGCCTCACAGATAATTCAAAATTTTTAAATCCTATCTTACCAAGTCGGTGATGCAACCCGTAGTTTGGGCAGATAATCCTGCTGGTAAACTACCTGTGGTCTTCTTTTTTAGTGGGGAGACAAGAACTTGATATAATAGCGAACGATGCCAAGGACCTCTAGCGTGAATTCCTTTCTTCGCGTGTTTTATGGTCGATCTCGAAGAACCACGAGAACTTACAGATGATGACGTTGAAGATGATGACGATAGGGGCGCGTCTAATCTTAATGTTTTTCGTCTTCCTAACTGAGCTACTCCGGGATACATAACTGATGATAGACGAACTGGTTCCCGTGTCCCTAAATTCTCACTTGTATAAAACACCCTTGATCACGTGCTACTATATAGGGTCAGTTCATGTTGTAATTAAATTAATAATACTGTAATAAATTTATTTTTTAAATTGTATTTTAAGACAATTTCAGAAGTTTCTTCAGACCTCATATTCACTGCCCGATGATCACTTTAAAATAATTAAAAAAAAGAAATATTCAACTGTTTAAAAGATTGATTGAGCTCTCAGAAAAGAAAATTGTTATAAAAATTCATTAATTTCAAATTACAGCATCGAATATTTAATTAATTACTAAATCTAAAAACCATCGGATTTAATGTTTCTGACAAGTTACTTTTTTAAAAAGAAATTTCTCTTGTAATCCCAAATTCCTAGTCAGAATTTATAAGTTCTATTTTTAGGTTAGATTAATATTTCTTCACTACTGAAAGACGTTGTTATTTATATTGCTTGGGGAGTTAGAAACTCGCCAAAAGTGGCTTAGATGTACCCAGTACTTTATTGACAGAGAATAACTGATTCATAATGAAAAAATTAAAACTTTCCAATCTCAGTGTAAGATAATTTATTTAAGATTACATTAAAATAATCTTCAAGTCCCAATAATTAAGTTAATAATTATATTTGCAGTTTTTGTTGATGGTAATAACTGATAATACTTTGTCACCTATATTAAAGATAATCTCTGTTGTTTATTCCAGATAGTCTCTGGATTACAGAGAACCATCCGTTGTTTAAACAAGATAGTCTCTGGGCTATAGTGGATAATCCGTTATTTATACAGAACATAATCTCTGAATTAAAGTCAATCAGCTGTTCATTGTACAAGATAGTCTCTCGGCTATAGTAGATAATCTATTGTTTACCGAAAATAATATCTGGGTTATAGTGGATAATCCGTTTGTAACGGATAACAATACCCGGATTATGGTAATAATCCGTTGCTTACGTTTAATATTTTAACTACCGGAATAACCTGCTATTCACACAAGATATTATATGGGTTATAGAAGGTAATCTGTTATTTGTAGTGGATATTCCCTTCGAGCTATAGTGGATGGTTCATTATTAACATGAATATAATCTCCAGTTACAGCGCATGCATTATTAACACTAATTAATATTAACACAACACACATTGTTACGTTCTCATAACCTTGAACAATTTCAAAGCGTTAAGGTCGCGCCGGTTTTTTTTTCTTCAGAAGTCGTATAACATTCCACCTTATATTTATCACCGCGTGCAACTTCGTGTTAGTAATAATCGATGAAATAAGTCCAGCATGAGCGCTATTCATTCAGGTGTCTTCCATCAACTTGTTGGGACTAACCAAATATTGAAGTTAGGCCTTGAAGGCGAACTAAAAAAGGCTTATAACTGCGATTCTCCCAACAAACAATGTTCACTAATTACACGAGAACAAAAGCAAACCGATGAAAAGTTTTAAGTAAACGTATGATACCTTCTACAGCCTGAACTTTAGTCCTCGTAGAAACTCACACACACACCATAGATAACTTTACTGGGCCGTAGCGATCACGAACTCACCTTGGTCGACTCCTACATCTACGCCACTATACGCGCCGTCGCGGAACTAACTTCGTCAGAAAGAGTTGCTATGGGAACCAAATTTTTCACGTGGGCTTGCATGTGGTAAATGTTAGATAGGGAGCATAGAATAATTATAGGTTGACAAATAGTTTTAGAGTTTAACAAAACTTTTTAACATCATAAACATGTTCAGTCTTTAATCGAGCTAGATATGGACTCTGTCAAGGAAGAACATAAGAAACACGAGCCGATTCTTTGTACATCAAGTTATCAAAAATTCGTAAAACAGAAAATGAAGCCGTACCGTACTTTGTAAATTAGTGTTTTGATTGTATTAAACTCTTCAAGGAATTAAAAAAAAAAAAAACTGGACTTAACTGAAACATTTGATTTTGTTTTGTAAACGTCTTGCTATGGAACAAAGATCCTTAGAACGTTCAAACACACACTCACGCACATATTAAGCTGAAATCTAGCTAGTTAGGGTGCTTGACTCTTAATATGAGGGTCGCGGGATCGATTCCCGGTCACAACAACAAACATGCTCTCCCTTTCAGCCGTGGGGGCGTTATAAAATTACGGCCAATCCCAGTATTCGTTGGTAAAAGAATAGCCCAAGAATTGGCGGTGGGTGGTGATGACTAGTTGTCTTCCCTCTAGTCTTACACTGCTAAATTAGGGATTGTTAGCGCAAAAAACCATCGTGTAGCTTTGCGAGAAATTCAAAACAAACGAAACCTTTCATTAAACAGGGTTAAATCTCAAACAAATCACCACTTACTTTACAAGTAGTTAGTAATCCATGAAATTCTTAAGTCGTTTTGTTTGTTGAACTTATCGATGTTCCTATTGTTAACAAACCGCCCTGTCCATGATCTATAGTATTACTGGATGTTGAGGAACCTACACAACTAAATAATTAACTCAGAAATCCAATAACAGCAACCTTTACCGTAGACAAGTTGAGACTTTAATAATTACAGTCAGTCGACACACAATATCGAGTTTTCACCAGATAGAAGTTACACTCAAACTCTTTTTGAATTATTAATACTACTTGAAACAAAGGCTACCTACGACTTACGTCTACGGTCGAAATGACCACAAGAATTTTATGATGCAAACTGGGATTTAATTTCTTTGATTTATGGATTGAGAGAATATGGAAAAAAAATTTAAAATTTACTCCACGTACATTGTGAACGTGTATCGACAGCCAGATGCGTATCGTAGGTAGTTTGATAACGACAGCGATATATACTACCTATCTACAGGGTGGCCCGTAAATCTCTACTCATCCATATGTCATATTCAATTACGCATGTATTATAAATTTGTTTCTTTTTTCATAGAAATATGGACGATGTAAGCCCATTTACACTTGAAAAGCGTATTGTGCATAATATTATGCAGCGAGAATGAGGGACAGCACACAGATACACTGGATACATAAGATATATGGATGGGTAGGGACTTATGGGCTACCCTGTATTTGTCTAGTTTCGTGGAAAAGTTAAGACTCACGTGTCGCAACAATATCCATCAGAATACTCACACTTTTATTACAATATAGACGACGCACCAACAACACAATGGTACAATAGCACAGACACAATACCACTAAATAAACCGACCGAGACGGTATTTGAAAACTACTTTAGAACTTCACAATTCACTCTAACAATGAAGAATACAGCCAGTGTTTGATTATTCCACAGTTCACTCCGCCAATAAAAAATACACTTAGAATTTGAATAATCCATAATTCACTCCACCAATGAAGAATACAGCCATTGTTCGATTAATCCATAATTCACTCCACCAATAAAGAATACACCCAGTCAGGGGCGTAGATTTTTTACACCCGATTGGGGGTGTGTGTGTGATTTTTTCAACCACTTATGTGGACTGTTCAATTTCCAAATTGGTAATCTCTGATTACGTGAACCCGAAAGCTGTAAACATGCAGTCACAGAGTAATCTTGTTGCCACGATACTTAAAGGTTTCCATGTAGGTTTGTATAAGTGAGGTGTTGTGAACAGTTTTCAAAATGTTAATAGAATAAAGACAAATGTGTCACAAATTAACTGCCACATGAATTTATTCCTGCACACTGCACAGTATAAAAGATGGCCATTATACTTGACAAGGTTACCAATAACTTTCATTGCATGAATTACGTTTTCAGATATAAATAAAATATTAATAAAATTAGTAATTACCCTTGATAAGTTTATATCTACTGAAAAACTGTTCATGTTGTTTGATAAAATTATTAAAATGTCTTTGCGAATTCTTGAAACTTACACATCAATACAATGTAGCACATAATTATTCATTCTTTTCATTGAAGTGAGATTCATTTAGTCCTCTAGTCTACATGTTCCCAAATGTAGACCTCCTTTGTCACAAATATATTGTATTCCTGTTAAAGTTTATCAAAAGGCAAACACGTTGTGATATAATGTCTAACAGCACATCTATTAAATAAAAACACCTAAACAAAAACTAGCAATACAATTCGAGTAGAGACTTAAGGCCGTTGAAATCGCTCCTTTTGTGTTCTAATTATACAAGAAAATACAATATTTTTACTATATATGATAAGAGAATATATTGTTCTTTCACCATAAAGCATCAGCACTTCATTAGAGGGCGGTGATAATCTGAAATTTCATGGATTAATGAGGGCCACAAACATAGGTCTAATGAGCCCTGAGGGAGCGGATTGGGGTGATGTAGAGCGCGTCTGGATCCGAGCGGCCCGAACCTGTCGTTAACTGTACACTAAACGTACACTATGGTCAGCAGCTTCGGCAGCTAAGGAGAGTAAGGCGTTCGACAATAAGACTGGCTAGACATGCATAAGAACAAATGGTGTAGGAAAACCACACAATATACACATAGGATTGATTCAGCTACAAGCTACAAACGGCCTGCCAAATCTAGATCACAGGAGCATACGCTTGGTAGTAATATTTTCGAATTTCATGCTCTGTTCAATCTGTTGTGATGAAAATATTACTTAATCTTACACTTCGTACAAAACGTAGGTAGATTTTGTGATAGTGCGTGCAAGACTTGCATGTATACTTAGGCCAACTGACTCACACTTACGAACTATCGCTGAGATCCAAAAGCTTAGAAGCACGCCTATATTAAAGATATACATTTCGGCTACTAAAAAGCCTATATCTAGGCCTAATTATGTAATTCGATTGGTAAGAACACGAGAACAACAAGAACAAACACACAATTTGTAGGCCTGTGATGCAATAAAACAATTCAACAAACCAAACTCTAAAGGAAGTTGATTGTATGCACCATACCCCCAACCCAAAAAAAAGGGAGGATGTATCCCACCCATCCCCCAGGATCTACGCCCTTGCACCAAGTATTTAATTAATCTACAATTCACTCCACCAATGAAGAATACAGCCATTGTATGATTAATTCACAATCCACTCCACCAGTAAAAACTACAGCCAACGTTTGATTAATCAACAATTCACTCCACCAGTAAGAAATACAGCCAGTGTTTGATTAATCCTCAATTCACTCCACCAGTAAGAAATACAGCCATTCTTTGATTAATCCACAATTCACACCACCAATAAATAATACAGCCATTGTTTGATTAATTCACAATTAACTCTGCCAATGAAAAAAACACCAAGATTTATTAATCCACAATTCCCTCAACCAATGAAAAATACAGCCATTTTAGTATTATACCACAATTTATTTCACTAAAAAAAATACAGCCATTGTTTGATTAATACACAATAAACTCTGCCAATGAAGAATACAGCCATTGATTGATTAATTCACAATTCACTCCACCAATAATAAATACAGCAATTGTTTGATTATTAGACAATGCACTTCACCAATAAAGAATACAGACACTGATTGATTAATTCACAATTCACTCCACCAGTAAGAAATACAGCCATTGTTTGATTAATTCACAATTCACTCCACCAGTAAGAAATACAGCCATTGTTTGATTAATCCACAATTCACTCCACCAGTAAGAAATACAGCCAGTGTTTGATTAATCCACAATTCACTCCACCAATAAAGAATACAGCCATTGTTTGATTAATTCACAATTCACTCCACCAGTAAGAAATACAGCCATTGTTTGATTAATCCACAATTCACTCCACCAATAAAAATACAGCCATTGTTTGATTAATTCACAATTCACTCCACCAGTAAGAAATACAGCCATTGTTTGATTAATTCACAATTCACTCCACCAGTAAAAAATACAGCCAGTGTTTGATTAATTCACAATTCACTCCACCAGTAAAAAATACAGCCATTGTTTGATTAATTCACAATTCACTCCACCAGTAAGAAATACAGCCATTGTTTGATTAATCCACAATTCACTCCACCAATAAAGAACACAGCCATTGTTTGATTAATTCACAATTCACTCCACCAATAAAGAATACAGCCATTGTTTGATTATTACACAATTCACTCCACCAATAAAGAATACAGCCACTGATTGATTAATTCACAATTCACTCCACCAGTAAAAAATACAGCCATTGTTTGATTAATCCACAATTCACTCCACCAATAAAGAATACAGCCATTGTTTGATTAATTCACAATTCACTCCACCAGTAAAAAATACAGCCATTGTTTGATTAATTCACAATTCACTCCACCAGTAAAAAATACAGCCATTGTTTGATTAATTCACAATTCACTCCACCAGTAAGAAATACAGCCATTGTTTGATTAATTCACAATTATTCCACGAATAAATAATACAACCATTGTTTGATTAATTCACAATTCACTCCACCAATAAGAAATACAGCCAGTGTTTGATTATTACACAGTTCACTCCACCAGTAAGAAATACAGCCAGTGTTTGATTAATCCACACAATTTAATCCACTAGTAAGAAATACAGCCATTGTTTGATTAATCCACAATTCAACCCACCAATAAAGAATACAACCATTGTTTGATAAATTCACAATTCACTCCACCAGTAAGAAATACACCCAGTTTTTGATAAATCCACAATTCACTCCACCAATAAAGAATACAGCCATTGTTTGATTATTACACAATTCACTCCACCAGAAAGAAATACAGCAATTGTTTGATTAAACCATAATTCACTCCACCATTAAGGAAAACAGCCAGTATTTGATTAATCCACAATTTACTCCACCAATAAATACAGCCATTGTTTGATTGATCCACAATTCACTCCACCAGTAAGAAATACAGCCATTGTTTGATTAATCCGCAATTCACTCCACCAAGAAAGAACACACCCATTGTTTGATTAATTCACAATTCACTCCACCAGTAAGAAATACAGCCATTGTTTGATTAATTCACAATTCACTCCACCAATAAAAAATACAGCCATTGTTTGATTAATTCACAATTCACTCCACCAGTAAAAATACAGCCATTGTTTGATTAATCCACAATTCACTCCATCAATAAAGAATACAGCCATTGTTTGATTACTTCACAATCCACTCCACCAATAAGAAATACAGCCATTCTTTGATTAATCCACAATTCACTCCACCAGTAAGAAATATAGCCATTGTTTGATTAATCCACAATTTACTCCACCAATAAAGAATACAGCCATTGTTTGATTAATTCACAATTCACTCCACCAGTAAGAAATACAGCCAGTGTTTGATTAATCCACAATTCACTCCACCAGTAAGAAAATACAGCCAGTGTTTGATTAATTCACAATTCACTCCACCAGTAAAAATACAGCCATTGTTTGATTAATCCACAATTCACTCCACCAATAAAGAATACAGCCATTGTTTGATTGATCCACAATTCACTCCACCAATAAAGAACACACCCATTGTTTGATTAATTCACAATTTACTCCACCAATAAAGAATCCAGCCATTGTTTGATTGATCCACAATTCACTCCACCAATAAAGAATACAGCCATTGTTTGATTAATTCACAATTAACTCCAGAAGTAAAAAATAAAGCCAGTGTTGGATTAATCCACAATTCACTCCACCAGTAAGAAATACAGCCATTGTTTGATTAATCCACAATTCACTCCACCAGTAAGAAATACAGCCATTGTTTGATTAATTCACAATTCACTCCACCAATAAAGAATACAGCCATTGTTTGATTAATTGATTAATTACAATTCACTCCACCAGTAAAAAATACAGCCATTGTTTGATTAATCCACAATTCACTCCACCAGTAAGAAATACAGCCATTGTTTGATTAATCCACAATTCACTCCACCAGTAAGAAATATAGCCATTGTTTGATTAATCCACAATTCATTCCACCAATAAAGAATACAGTTTTTGTTTGATAAATTCACAATTCACTCCACCAGTAAGAAATACAGCCATTGTTTGATTAATCCACAATTCACTCCACCAATAAAGAATACAGCCATTGTTTGATTAATTCACAATTCACTCCACCAGTAAGAAATACAGCCATTGTTTGATTAATCCACAATTCACTCCACCAGTAAGAAATACAGCCATTGTTTGATTAATCCACAATTCACTCCACCAATAAAGAATACAGCCATTGTTTGATTAATTCACAATTCACTCCACCAGTAAGAAATACAGCCAGTGTTTGATTATTACACAGTTCACTCCACCAGTAAGAAATACAGCCATTGTTTGATTAATCCACAATTCACTCCACCAGTAAGAAATACAGCCATTGTTTGATTAATACACAATTCACTCCACCAATAAAGAATACAGCCATTGTTTGATTAATTCACAATTCACTCCACCAGTAAGAAATACAGCCATTGTTTGATTAATCCACAATTCACTCCACCAATAAAGAATACAGCCATTGTTTGATTATTACACAATTCACTCCACCAGTAAGAAATACAGCCATTGTTTGATTAATCCACAATTCACTCCACCATATTAAGAAAAACAGCCAGTATTTGATTAATCCACAATTTACTCCACCAATAAATACAGCCATTGTTTGATTGATCCACAATTCACTCCACCAGTAAGAAATACAGCCATTGTTTGATTAATCCGCAATTCACTCCATCAAGAAAGAACACACTTATTGTTTGATTAATTCACAATTCACTCCACCAACATGAAATACAGCCATTGTTTGATTAATCCACAATTCACTCCACCAGTAAGAAATACAGCCAGTGTTTGATTAATTCACAATTCACTCCACCAGTAAAAAATACAGCCATTGTTTGATTAATCCACAATTCACTCCACCAATAAAGAATACAGCCATTGTTTGATTAATTCACAATTCACTCCACCAGTAAGAAATACAGCCATTGTTTGATTAATCCACAATTCACTCCACCAGTAAGAAATACAGCCATTGTTTGATTAATCCACAATTCACTCCACCAATAAAGAATACAGCCATTGTTTGATTAATTCACAATTCACTCCACCAGTAAAAATACAGCCATTGTTTGATTAATCCACAATTCACTCCACCAGTAAGAAATACAGCCATTGTTTGATTAATCCACAATTCACTCCACCAATAAACAATACAGCCATTGTTTGATTAATTCACAATTCACTCCACCAGTAAGAAATACAACCATTGTTTGATTAATTCACAATTCACTCCACCAGTAAGAAATACAGCCATTGTTTGATTAATACACAATTCACTCCACCAATAAAAAATACAGCCATTGTTTGATTAATTCACAATTCACTCCACCAGTAAGAAATACAGCCATTGTTTGATTAATTCACAATTCACTCCACCAGTAAGAAATACAGCCATTGTTTGATTAATCCACAATTCACTCCACCAATAAAGAATACAGGCATTGTTTGATTAATCCACAATTTACTCCATCAATAAAGAATCCAGCCATTGTTTGATTAATCCACAATTCACTCCACCAGTAAGAAATACAGCCATTGTTTGATTAATCCACAATTCACTCCACCAGTAAGAAATACAGCCATTGTTTGATTAATCCACAATTCACTCCACCAATAAAGAACACAGCCATTGTTTGATTAATTCACAATTCACTCCACCAGTAAAAAATACAGCCAGTGTTTGATTAATTCACAATTCACTCCACCAATAAAGAATACAGCCATTGTTTGATTAATTCACAATTCACTCCACCAGTAAGAAATACAGCCATTGTTTGATTAATCCACAATTCACTCCACCAATAAAGAATACAGCCATTGTTTGATTAATTCACAATTCACTCCACCAGTAAAAAATACAGCCATTGTTTGATTAATTCACAATTCACTCCACCAGTAAAAAATACAGCCATTGTTTGATTAATTCACAATTCACTCCACCAGTAAGAAATACAGCCATTGTTTGATTAATTCACAATTCACTCCACCAGTAAGAAATACAGCCATTGTTTGATTAATTCACAATTCACTCCACCAGTAAGAAATACAGCCATTGTTTGATTAATCCACAATTCACTCCACCAATAAAGAATACAGCCATTGTTTGATTAATTCACAATTCACTCCACCAGTAAAAAATACAGCCATTGTTTGATTAATCCACAATTCACTCCACCAATAAAGAATACAGCCATTGTTTGATTAATTCACAATTCACTCCACCAGTAAGAAATACAGCCATTGTTTGATTAATTCACAATTCACTCCACCAGTAAAGAAATACAGCCATTGTTTGATTAATCCACAATTCACTCCACCAATAAAGAATACAGCCATTGTTTGATTAATCCACAATTCACTCCACCAGTAAGAAATACAGCCATTGTTTGATTAATCCACAATTCACTCCACCAATAAAGAATACAGCCATTGTTTGATTAATTCACAATTCACTCCACCAATAAAGAATACAGCCATTGTTTGATTAATCCACAATTCACTCCACCAATAAAGAATACAGCCATTGTTTGATTAATTCACAATTCACTCCACCAGTAAAAAATACAGCCATTGTTTGATTAATTCACAATTCACTCCACCAGTAAAAATACAGCCATTGTTTGATTAATCCACAATTCACTCCACCAGTAAAAATACAGCCATTGTTTGATTAATTCACAATTCACTCCACCAGTAAAAATACAGCCATTGTTTGATTAATCCACAATTCACTCCACCAGTAAAAAATACAGCCATTGTTTGATTAATTCACAATTCACTCCACCAGTAAAGAAATACAGCCATTGTTTGATTAATCCACAATTCACTCCACCAGTAAGAAATACAGCCATTGTTTGATTAATCACAATTCACTCCACCAGTAAGAAATACAGCCATTGTTTGATTAATCCACAATTCACTCCACCAATAAAGAATACAGCCACTGTTTGATTAATTCACAATTCACTCCACCAGTAAGAAATACAGCCATTGTTTGATTAATCCACAATTCACTCCACCAATAAAGAATACAGCCATTGTTTGATTAATTCACAATTCACTCCACCAGTAAGAAATACAGCCATTGTTTGATTAATCCACAATTCACTCCACCAGTAAGAAATACAGCCATTGTTTGATTAATCCACAATTCACTCCACCAATAAAGAATACAGCCATTGTTTGATTAATTCACAATTCACTCCACCAATAAAAATACAGCCATTGTTTGATTATTACACAATTCACTCCACCAGTAAGAAATACAGCCATTGTTTGATTAATCCACACAATTTAATCCACCAGTAAGAAATACAGCCATTGTTTGATTAATCCACAATTCACTCCACCAATAAAGAATACAGCCATTGTTTGATTAATTCACAATTCACTCCACCAGTAAGAAATACAGCCATTGTTTGATTAATCCACAATTCACTCCACCAATAAAGAATACAGCCATTGTTTGATTATTACACAATTCACTCCACCAATGAAGAATACAGCCATTGTTTGATTAATTCACAATTCACTCCACCAGTAAGAAATACAGCCATTGTTTGATTAATCCACAATTCACTCCACCAGTAAGAAATACAGCCATTGTTTGATTAATTCACAATTCACTCCACCAGTAAAAAATACAGCCATTGTTTGATTAATCCACAATTCACTCCACCAATAAAGAATACAGCCATTGTTTGATTAATTCACAATTCACTCCACCAGTAAGAAATACAGCCATTGTTTGATTAATCCACAATTCACTCCACCAGTAAGAAATACAGCCATTGTTTGATTAATCCACAATTCACTCCACCAATAAAGAATACAGCCATTGTTTGATTAATTCACAATTCACTCCACCAGTAAGAAATACAGCCAGTGTTTGATTAATCCACAATTCACTCCACCAGTAAGAAATACAGCCATTGTTTGATTAATCCACAATTCACTCCACCAATAAAGAATACAGCCATTGTTTGATTAATTCACAATTCACTCCACCAGTAAGAAATACAGCCATTGTTTGATTAATTCACAATTCACTCCACCAGTAAGAAATACAGCCATTGTTTGATTAATCCACAATTCACTCCACCAATAAAAAATACAGCCACTGTTTGATTAATTCACAATTCACTCCACCAGTAAGAAATACAGCCATTGTTTGATTAATTCACAATTCACTCCACCAGTAAGAAATACAGCCATTGTTTGATTAATCCACAATTCACTCCACCAATAAAGAATACAGGCATTGTTTGATTAATCCACAATTCACTCCACCAATAAAGAATACAGCCATTGTTTGATTAATCCACAATTCACTCCACCAGTAAGAAATACAGCCATTGTTTGATTAATCCACAATTCACTCCACCAATAAAGAACACAGCCATTGTTTGATTAATTCACAATTCAAAAATACAGCCATTGTTTGATTAATTCACAATTCACTCCACCAATAAAAATACAGCCATTGTTTGATTAATTCACAATTCACTCCACCAGTAAGAAATACAGCCATTGTTTGATTAATCCACAATTCACTCCACCAGTAAAGAAATACAGCCATTGTTTGATTAATTCACAATTCACTCCACCAGTAAAAATACAGCCACTGATTGATTAATTCACAATTCACTCCACCAGTAAAAAATACAGCCATTGTTTGATTAATTCACAATTCACTCCACCAGTAAGAAATACAGCCATTGTTTGATTAATCCACAATTCACTCCACCAATAAAGAATACAGCCATTGTTTGATTAATTCACAATTCACTCCACCAGTAAGAAATACAGCCATTGTTTGATTAATCCACAATTCACTCCACCAGTAAAGAAATACAGCCATTGTTTGATTAATTCACAATTCACTCCACCGTAAAAAATACAGCCAGCGGTTGATTAATTAACAATTCACTCCACCAGTAAAAAATACAGCCAGTGTTTGATTAATTCACGATTTCACTCCACCAGTAAGAAATACAGCCATTGTTTGATTAATTCACAATTCACTCCACCAGTAAAAATACAGCCATTGTTTGATTAATTCACAATTCACTCCACCAGTAAGAAATACAGCCAGTGTTTGATTAATTCACAATTCACTCCACCAGTAAGAAATACAGCCATTGTTTGATTAATCCACAATTCACTCCACCAATAAAGAATACAGCCATTGTTTGATTATTACACAATTTACTCCACCAGTAAAGAAATACAGCCATTGTTTGATTAATCCACAATTCACTCCACCAATAAAGAATACAGCCATTGTTTGATTAATCCACAATTCACTCCACCAATAAAGAATACAGCCATTGTTTGATTGATCCACAATTCACTCCACCAATAAAGAACACAGCCATTGTTTGATTAATTAACAATTCACTCCACCAATAAAGAATACAGCCATTGTTTGATTATTACACAATTCACTCCACCAATAAAGAATACAGCCATTGTTTGATTAATTCACAATTCACTCCACCAGTAAAAAATACAGCCATTGTTTGATTAATTCACAATTCACTCCACCAGTAAGAAATACAGCCATTGTTTGATTAATCCACAATTCACTCCACCAGTAAAAAATACAGCCATTGGTTGATTAATTAACAATTCACTCCACCAGTAAAAAATACAGCCATTGTTTGATTAATCCACAATTCACTCCACCAATAAAGAATACAGCCATTGTTTGATTAATTCACAATTCACTCCACCAGTAAAAAATACAGCCATTGTTTGATTAATCCACAATTCACTCCACCAATAAAGAATACAGCCATTGTTTGATTAATTCACAATTCACTCCACCAGTAAGAAATACAGCCATTGTTTGATTAATCCACAATTCACTCCACCAGTAAGAAATACAGCCATTGTTTGATTAATTCACAATTCACTCCACCAATAATAAATACAGCCATTGTTTGATTAATTCACAATTCACTCCACCAGTAAGAAATACAGCCATTGTTTGATTAATCACACAATTCACTCCACCAGTAAGAAATACAGCCATTGTTTGATTAATCCACAATTCACTCCACCAATAAAGAATACAGCCATTGTTTGATTAATTCACAATTCACTCCACCAGTAAAAAATACAGCCAGTGTTTGATTAATCCACAATTCACTCCACCAGTAAAAATACAGCCATTGTTTGATTAATTCACAATTCACTCCACCAGTAAGAAATACAGCCATTGTTTGATTAAACCATAATTCACTCCACCATTAAGGAAAACAGCTAGTATTTGATTAATCCACAATTTACACCACCAATAAATACAGCCATTGTTTTATTGATCCACAATTCACTCCACGAATAAAGAATACAGCCACTGATTGATTAATTCACAATTCACTCCACCAGTAAGAAATACAGCCATTGTTTGATTAATCCACAATTCACTCCACCAGCCATTGTTTGATTAATTCACAATTCACTCCACCAGTAAGAAATACAGCCATTGTTTGATTAATCCACAATTCACTCCACCAGTAAAAATACAGCCATTGTTTGATTAATTCACAATTCACTACACCAGTAAGAAATACAGCCATTGTTTGATTAATTCACAATTCACTCCACCAGTAAGAAATACAGCCATTGTTTGATTAATTCACAATTCAATCCACCAGTAAGAAATACAGCCAGTGTTTGAATAATCCACAATTCACTCCACCAGAAAGAAATACAGCCATTGTTTGATTAATCCACAATTCACTCCACCAATAAAGAATACAGCCATTGTTTGATTAATTCACAATTCACTCCACCAGTAAGAAATACAGCCAGTGTTTGATTAATCCACAATTCACTCCACCAATAAAGAATACAGCCATTGTTTGATTAATTCACAATTCACTCCACCAGTAAAAATACAGCCATTGTTTGATTAATTCACAATTCACTCCACCAGTAAGAAATACAGCCATTGTTTGATTAATCCACAATTCACTCCACCAATAAAGAACACAGCCATTGTTTGATTAATTCACAATTCACTCCACCAGTAAAAATACAGCCATTGTTTGATTAATCCACAATTCACTCCACCAGTAAGAATACAGCCATTGTTTGATTAATTAACAATTCACTCCACCAATAAAGAATACAGCCATTGTTTGATTAATCCACAATTCACTCCACCAATAAAGAATACAGCCATTGTTTGATTAATTCACAATTCACTCCACCAGTAAAAAATACAGCCAGTGTTTGATTAATTCACAATTCACTCCACCAGTAAGAAATACAGCCAGTGTTTGATTAATCCACAATTCACTCCACCAGTAAGAAATACAGCCATTGTTTGATTAATCCACAATTCACTCCACCAGTAAGAAATACAGCCATTGTTTGATTAATTCACAATTCACTCCACCAATAAAGAATACAGCCATTGTTTGATTAATTCACAATTCACTCCACCAGTAAGAAATACAGCCAGTGTTTGATTAATCCACAATTCACTCCACCAGTAAAAAATACAGCCAGTGTTTGATTAATCCACAATTCACTCCACCAGTAAGAAATACAGCCATTGTTTGATTAATCCACAATTCACTCCACCAAGTAAAGAATACAGCCATTGTTTGATTAATTCACAATTCACTCCACCAGTAAGAAATACAGCCATTGTTTGATTAATCCACAATTCACTCCACCAATAAAAATACAGCCACTGATTGATTAATTCACAATTCACTCCACCAGTAAAAATACAGCCATTGTTTGATTAATTCACAATTCACTCCACCAGTAAGAAATACAGCCATTGTTTGATTAATCCACAATTCACTCCACCAATAAAGAATACAGCCATTGTTTGATTAATTCACAATTCACTCCACCAGTAAAAAATACAGCCAGTGTTTGATTAATCCACAATTCACTCCACCAGTAAAAATACAGCCATTGTTTGATTAATCCACAATTCACTCCACCAGTAAGAAATACAGCCATTGTTTGATTAATCCACAATTCACTCCACCAATAAAGAATACAGCCATTGTTTGATTAATTCACAATTCACTCCACCAGTAAGAAATACAGCCATTGTTTGATTAATCCACAATTCACTCCACCAATAAAGAATACAGCCATTGTTTGATTAATTCACAATTCACTCCACCAGTAAAAATACAGCCATTGTTTGATTAATACAGCCATTGTTTGATTAATCCACAATTCACTCCACCAGTAAGAAATACAGCCATTGTTTGATTAATCCACAATTCACTCCACCAGTAAAAATACAGCCATTGTTTGATTAATTCACAATTCACTCCACCAGTAAGAAATACAGCCATTGTTTGATTAATCCACAATTCACTCCACCAGTAAAAAATACAGCCATTGTTTGATTAATTCACAATTCACTCCACCAGTAAGAAATACAGCCATTGTTTGATTAATCCACAATTCACTCCACCAGTAAAAATACAGCCATTGTTTGATTAATTCACAATTCACTCCACCAGTAAAAAATACAGCCATTGTTTGATTAATTCACAATTCACTCCACCAATAAAGAATACAGCCATTGTTTGATTAATTCACAATTCACTCCACCAGTAAGAAATACAGCCATTGTTTGATTAATCCACAATTCACTCCACCAGTAAGAAATACAGCCATTGTTTGATTAATCCACAATTCACTCCACCAATAAAGAATACAGCCATTGTTTGATTAATTCACAATTCACTCCACCAGTAAAAATACAGCCATTGTTTGATTAATCCACAATTCACTCCACCAGTAAGAAATACAGCCATTGTTTGATTAATCCACAATTCACTCCACCAGTAAAAATACAGCCATTGTTTGATTAATCCACAATTCACTCCACCAAGTAAGAAATACAGCCATTGTTTGATTAATCCACAATTCACTCCACCAATAAAGAATACAGCCATTGTTTGATTAATCCACAATTCACTCCACCAATAAAGAACACAGCCATTGTTTGATTAATTAACAATTCACTCCACCAATAAAGAATACAGCCATTGTTTGATTAATTCACAATTCACTCCACCAATAAAGAATACAGCCATTGTTTGATTAATTCACAATTCACTCCACCAGTAAAAAATACAGCCAGTGTTTGATTAATTCACAATTCACTCCACCAGTAAGAAATACAGCCAGTGTTTGATTAATCCACAATTCACTCCACCAGTAAAAATACAGCCATTGTTTGATTAATCCACAATTCACTCCACCAGTAAGAAATACAGCCATTGTTTGATTAATCCACATTGTTTGATTAATTCACAATTCACTCCACCAATAAAGAATACAGCCATTGTTTGATTAATTCACAATTCACTCCACCAGTAAGAAATACAGCCAGTGTTTGATTAATCCACAATTCACTCCACCAGTAAGAAATACAGCCAGTGTTTGATTAATCCACAATTCACTCCACCAGTAAGAAATATAGCCAGTGTTTGATTAATCCACAATTCACTCCACCAGTAAAAATACAGCCATTGTTTGATTAATTCACAATTCACTCCACCAGTAAGAAATACAGCCATTGTTTGATTAATCCACAATTCACTCCACCAATAAAGAATACAGCCATTGTTTGATTAATTCACAATTCACTCCACCAGTAAGAAATACAGCCATTGTTTGATTAATCCACAATTCACTCCACCAGTAAAAATACAGCCATTGTTTGATTAATCCACAATTCACTCCACCAATAAAGAATACAGCCATTGTTTGATTAATTCACAATTCACTCCACCAGTAAAAATACAGCCATTGTTTGATTAATTCACAATTCACTCCACCAGTAAGAAATACAGCCATTGTTTGATTAATCCACAATTCACTCCACCAGTAAGAAATACAGCCATTGTTTGATTAATCCACAATTCACTCCACCAATAAAGAATACAGCCATTGTTTGATTAATTCACAATTCACTCCACCAGTAAGAAATACAGCCATTGTTTGATTAATCCACAATTCACTCCACCAATAAAGAATACAGCCATTGTTTGATTAATTCACAATTTACTCCACCAGTAAGAAATACAGCCATTGTTTGATTAATCCACAATTCACTCCACCAGTAAGAAATACAGCCAGTGTTTGATTAATCCACAATTCACTCCACCAGTAATAAATACAGCCATTGTTTGATTAATCCACAATTCACTCCACCAGTAAGAAATACAGCCATTGTTTGATTAATCCACAATTCACTCCACCAGTAAGAAATACAGCCATTGTTTGATTAATTCACAATTCACTCCACCAGTAAGAAATACAGCCATTGTTTGATTAATCCACAATTCACTCCACCAGTAAGAAATACAGCCAGTGTTTGATTAATTCACAATTCACGAGTAAAGAATCCACCAGTAAAAATACAGCCATTGTTTGATTAATCCACAATTCACTCCACCAGTAAGAAATACAGCCATTGTTTGATTAATTCACAATTCACTCCACCAATAAAAATACAGCCATTCTTTGATTAATCCACAATTCACTCCACCAGTAAGAAATATAGCCATTGTTTGATTAATCCACAATTCACTCCACCAATAAAGAATACAGCCATTGTTTGATTAATTCACAATTCACTCCACCAGTAAGAAATACAGCCAGTGTTTGATTAATCCACAATTCACTCCACCAGTAAGAAATACAGCCATTGTTTGATTAATCCACAATTCACTCCACCAATAAAGAATACAGCCATTGTTTGATTAATTCACAATTCACTCCACCAGTAAGAAATACAGCCAGTGTTTGATTAATTCACAATTCACTCCACCAGTAAAAAATACAGCCAGTGTTTGATTAATCCACAATTCACTCCACCAGTAAAAAATACAGCCATTGTTTGATTAATTCACAATTCACTCCACCAGTAAGAAATACAGCCATTGTTTGATTAATTCACAATTCACTCCACCAGTAAGAAATACAGCCATTGTTTGATTAATCCACAATTCACTCCACCAATAAAGAATACAGCCATTGTTTGATTAATCCACAATTATTCCACGAATAAAGAATACAGCCATTGTTTGATTAATCCACAAATCACTCCACCAATAAAAATACAGCCACTGATTGATTAATTCACAATTCACTCCACCAGTAAAAAATACAGCCATTGATTGATTAATTCAAAATTCACTCCACCAGTAAGAAATACAGCCATTGTTTGATTAATTCACAAACTCCACCAGTAAAAATACAGCCATTGTTTGATTAATCCACAATTCACTCCACCAGTAAAGAAATACAGCCATTGTTTGATTAATACACAATTCACTCCACCAGTAAGAAATACAGCCATTGTTTGATTAATCCACAATTCACTCCACCAGTAAGAAATACAGCCATTGTTTGATTAATCCACAATTCACTCCACCAATAAAGAATACAGCCATTGTTTGATTAATTCACAATTCACTCCACCAGTAAGAAATACAGCCATTGTTTGATTAATCCACAATTCACTCCACCAATAAAGAATACAGCCATTGTTTGATTAATTCACAATTCACTCCACCAGTAAGAAATACAGCCATTGTTTGATTAATCCACAATTCACTCCACCAATCCAAAAAATACAGCCAGTGTTTGATTAATTCACAATTCACTCCACCAGTAAAAAATACAGCCAGTGTTTGATTAATTCACGATTTCACTCCACCAGTAAGAAATACAGCCATTGTTTGATTAATTCACAATTCACTCCACCAGTAAGAAATACAGCCATTGTTTGATTAATCCACAATTCACTCCACCAGTAAAAAATACAGCCAGTGTTTGATTAATTCACAATTCACTCCACCAGTAAAAAATACAGCCATTGTTTGATTAATTCACAATTCACTCCACCAGTAAAAAATACAGCCATTGTTTGATTAATTCACAATTCACTCCACCAGTAAGAAATACAGCCATTGTTTGATTAATTCACAATTCACTCCACCAGTAAAAATACAGCCATTGTTTGATTAATTCACAATTCACTCCACCAGTAAAAATACAGCCATTGTTTGATTAATCCACAATTCACTCCACCAGTAAGAAATACAGCCATTGTTTGATTAATTTCCACCAATAAAGAATACAGCCATTGTTTGATTAATTCACAATTCACTCAGTAAGAAATACAGCCATTGTTTGATTAATCCACAATTCACTCCACCAATAAAAATACAGCCATTGTTTGATTAATTCACAATTCACTCCACCAGTAAGAAATACAGCCATTGTTTGATTAATCCACAATTCACTCCACCAGTAAGAAATACAGCCATTGTTTGATTAATCCACAATTCACTCCACCAGTAAAGAATACAGCCATTGTTTGATTAATTCACAATTCACTCCACCAGTAAAAATACAGCCATTGTTTGATTAATTCACAATTCACTCCACCAGTAAAGAAATACAGCCATTGTTTGATTAATTCACAATTCACTCCACCAGTAAGAAATACAGCCATTGTTTGATTAATTCACGATTTCACTCCACCAGTAAGAAATACAGCCATTGTTTGATTAATTCACAATTCACTCCACCAGTAAGAAATACAGCCATTGTTTGATTAATCCACAATTCACTCCACCAGTAAGAAATACAGCCATTGTTTGATTAATCCACAATTCACTCCACCAATAAAGAATACAGCCATTGTTTGATTAATTCACAATTCACTCCACCAGTAAAGAAATACAGCCATTGTTTGATTAATCCACAATTCACTCCACCAGTAAGAAATACAGCCATTGTTTGATTAATCCACAATTCACTCCACCAATAAAGAATACAGCCACTGATTGATTAATTCACAATTCACTCCACCAGTAAGAAATACAGCCATTGTTTGATTAATCCACAATTCACTCCACCAATAAAGAATACAGCCATTGTTTGATTAATTCACAATTCACTCCACCAGTAAGAAATACAGCCATTGTTTGATTAATCCACAATTCACTCCACCAGTAAAAAATACAGCCATTGTTTGATTAATCCACAATTTCTCCACCAGTAAGAAATACAGCCATTGTTTGATTAATCCACAATTCACTCCACCAATAAAGAATACAGCCATTGTTTGATTAATTCACAATTCACTCCACCAGTAAGAAATACAGCCAGTGTTTGATTAATCCACAATTCACTCCACCAGTAAAAATACAGCCATTGTTTGATTAATCCACAATTCACTCCACCAGTAAAGAATACAGCCATTGTTTGATTAATTCACAATTCACTCCACCAGTAAGAAATACAGCCATTGTTTGATTAATCCACAATTCACTCCACCAATAAAGAAATACAGCCATTGTTTGATTAATCCACAATTCACTCCACCAGTAAAAATACAGCCATTGTTTGATTAATCCACAATTCACTCCACCAGTAAGAAATACAGCCATTGTTTGATTAATTCACAATTCACTCCACCAGTAAGAAATACAGCCATTGTTTGATTAATTCACAATTCACTCCACCAGTAAGAAATACAGCCATTGTTTGATTAATTCACAATTCACTCCACCAGTAAGAAATACAGCCATTGTTTGATTAATCCACAATTCACTCCACCAGTAAGAAATACAGCCATTGTTTGATTAATCCACAATTCACTCCACCAGTAAAAATACAGCCATTGTTTGATTAATTCACAATTCACTCCACCAGTAAGAAATACAGCCATTGTTTGATTAATCCACAATTCACTCCACCAATAAAGAATACAGCCATTGTTTGATTAATTCACAATTCACTCCACCAGTAAGAAATACAGCCATTGTTTGATTAATCCACAATTCACTCCACCAGTAAGAAATACAGCCATTGTTTGATTAATCCACAATTCACTCCACCAATAAGAAATACAGCCATTGTTTGATTAATCCACAATTCACTCCACCAGTAAAAATACAGCCATTGTTTGATTAATCCACAATTCACTCCACCAATAAAGAATACAGCCATTGTTTGATTAATTCACAATTCACTCCACCAGTAAGAAATACAGCCATTGTTTGATTAATCCACAATTCACTCCACCAGTAAAAAATACAGCCATTGTTTGATTAATTCACAATTCACTCCACCAGTAAAGAAATACAGCCATTGTTTGATTAATCCACAATTCACTCCACCAATAAAGAATACAGCCATTGTTTGATTAATTCACAATTCACTCCACCAATAAAAATACAGCCATTGTTTGATTAATCCACAATTCACTCCACCAATAAAGAATACAGCCATTGTTTGATTAATTCACAATTCACTCCACCAGTAAAAATACAGCCATTGTTTGATTAATCCACAATTCACTCCACCAGTAAGAAATACAGCCATTGTTTGATTAATCCACAATTCACTCCACCAGTAAAAAAATACAGCCATTGTTTGATTAATCCACAATTCACTCCACCAGTAAAAATACAGCCATTGTTTGATTAATCCACAATTCACTCCACCAATAAAAATACAGCCATTGTTTGATTAATTCACAATTCACTCCACCAGTAAAGAAATACAGCCAGTGTTTGATTAATCCACAATTCACTCCACCAGTAAGAAATACAGCCAGTGTTTGATTAATCCACAATTCACTCCACCAGTAAGAAATACAGCCATTGTTTGATTAATCCACAATTCACTCCACCAATAAAAGAATACAGCCATTGTTTGATTAATTCACAATTCACTCCACCAGTAAGAAATACAGCCATTGTTTGATTAATCCACACAATTCACTCCACCAGTAAGAAATACAGCCATTGTTTGATTAATTCACATTTCACTCCACCAGTAAGAAATACAGCAATTGTTTGATTAATCCATAATTCACTCCACCATTAAGAAATACAGCCATTGTTTGATTAATTCACAATTCACTCCACCAATAAAAAACACAGCCATTGTTTGATTAATTCACAATTCACTCCACCAGTAAGAAATACAGCCAGTGTTTGATTAATTCACAATTCACTCCACCAGTAAGAAATACAGCCATTGTTTGATTAATCCACAATTTCACCAGTAAGAAATACAGCCATTGTTTGATTAATCCACAATTCACTCCACCAGTAAAAAATACAGCCATTGTTTGATTAATTCACAATTCACTCCACCAGTAAGAAATACAGCCATTGTTTGATTAATCCACAATTCACTCCACCAATAAGAAATACAGCCATTGTTTGATTAATTCACAATTCACTCCACCAGAAAGAAATACAGCCATTGTTTGATTAATCCACAATTCACTCCACCAGTAAGAAATACAGCCATTGTTTGATTAATCCACAATTCACTCCACCAATAAAAATACAGCCATTGTTTGATTAATCTACAATTCACTCCAACAGTAAGAAATAGAGCTCATATTTGATTAATCCACAATTCACTTCTCTAGTAAGAAATACAGCCATTGTTTGATTAATTCACAATTCACTCCACCAGTAAGAAATACAGCCATTGTTTGATTAATCCACAATTCACTCCACCAGTAAGAAATACAGCCATTGTTTGATTAATCCACAATTCACTCCACCAGATTAATCCACAAAAAAATACACAGCCATTGTTTGATTAATTCACAATTCACTCCACCAGTAAGAAATACAGCCATTGTTTGATTAATTCACAATTCACTCCACCAGTAAGAAATACAGCCATTGTTTGATTAATCCACAATTCACTCCACCAGTAAAAATACAGCCATTGTTTGATTAATCCACAATTCACTCCACAATTACAGCCATTGTTTGATTAATCCACAATTCAGTCCACCAGAAATACAGCCATTGTTTGATTAATCCACAATTCACTCCACCAGTAAGAAATACAGCCATTGTTTGATTTCACAATTCACTCCACCAGTAAGAAATACCACATCCACAATTCACTCCACCAGTAAGAAATACAGCCATTGTTTGATTAATCCACAATTCACTCCACCAATAAAGAATACAGCCACCAGTAAGAAATACAGCCATTGTTTGATTAATTCACAATTCACTCCACCAGTAAAAAATACAGCCATTGTTTGATTAATCCACAATTCACTCCACCAGTAAAAAATACAGCCATTGTTTGATTAATTCACAATTCACTCCACCAGTAAAAATACAGCCATTGTTTGATTAATTCACAATTCACTCCACCAGTAAGAAATACAGCCATTGTTTGATTAATCCACAATTCACTCCACCAATAAAGAATACAGCCATTGTTTGATTAATTCACAATTCACTCCACCAGTAAAAAATACAGCCATTGGTTGATTAATTCACAATTCACTCCACCAGTAAAAATACAGCCATTGTTTGATTAATTCACAATTCACTCCACCAGTAAAAATACAGCCATTGTTTGATTAATTCACAATTCACTCCACCAGTAAGAAATACAGCCATTGTTTGATTAATCCACAATTCACTCCACCAGTAAGAAATACAGCCAGTGTTTGATTAATCCACAATTCACTCCACCAGTAAAAAATACAGCCATTGTTTGATTAATCCACAATTCACTCCACCAGTAAAGAAATACAGCCATTGTTTGATTAATCCACAATTCACTCCACCAGTAAAGAAATACAGCCATTGTTTGATTAATCCACAATTCACTCCACCAGTAAGAAATACAGCCATTGTTTGATTAATTCACAATTCACTCCACCAGTAAGAAATACAGCCATTGTTTGATTAATCCACAAACTCCACCACAGCCATTGTTTGATTTCACTCCACCAGTAAAAATACAGCCATTGTTTGATTAATCCACAATTCACTCCACCAGTAAAAAATACAGCCATTGTTTGATTAATCCACAATTCACTCCACCAATAAAAAATACAGCCATTGTTTGATTAATTCACAATTCACTCCACCAGTAAGTAAAATACAGCCATTGTTTGATTAATCCACAATTCACTCCACCAGTAAGAAATACAGCCATTGTTTGATTAATCCACAATTCACTCCACCAATAAAGAATACAGCCATTGTTTGATTAATTCACAATTCACTCCACCAGTAAGAAATACAGCCATTGTTTGATTAATTCACAATTCACTCCACCAGTAAGAAATACAGCCATTGTTTGATTAATTCACAATTCACTCCACCAGTAAAAATACAGCCATTGTTTGATTAATCCACAATTCACTCCACCAGTAAGAAATACAGCCATTGTTTGATTAATCCACAATTCACTCCACCAGTAAAAATACAGCCATTGTTTGATTAATCCACAATTCACTCCACCAGTAAGAAATACAGCCATTGTTTGATTAATCCACAATTCACTCCACCAATAAAAAATACAGCCATTGTTTGATTAATCCACAATTCACTCCACCAATAAGAATACAGCCATTGTTTGATTAATTCACAATTCACTCCACCAGTAAAAATACAGCCATTGTTTGATTAATCCACAATTCACTCCACCAGTAAAAAATACAGCCATTGTTTGATTAATTCACAATTCACTCCACCAGTAAAGAATACAGCCATTGTTTGATTAATTCACAATTCACTCCACCAGTAAGAAATACAGCCATTGTTTGATTAATCCACAATTCACTCCACCAGTAAAGAAATACAGCCATTGTTTGATTAATTCACAATTCACTCCACCAGTAAAAAATACAGCCATTGTTTGATTAATTCACAATTCACTCCACCAGTAAGAAATACAGCCATTGTTTGATTAATTCACAATTCACTCCACCAGTAAAGAATACAGCCATTGTTTGATTAATTCACAATTCACTCCACCAGTAAAATACAGCCATTGTTTGATTAATCCACAATTCACTCCACCAGTAAGAAATACAGCCATTGTTTGATTAATCCACAATTCACTCCACCAGTAAGAAATACAGCCATTGTTTGATTAATCCACAATTCACTCCACCAGTAAGAAATACAGCCATTGTTTGATTAATCCACAATTCACTCCACCAGTAAGAAATACAGCCATTGTTTGATTAATTCACAATTCACTCCACCAGTAGTAAAATACAGCCATTGTTTGATTAATCCACAATTCACTCCACCAATAAAGAATACAGCCATTGTTTGATTAATTCACAATTCACTCCACCAGTAAGAAATACAGCCATTGTTTGATTAATCCACAATTCACTCCACCAGTAAAAATACAGCCATTGTTTGATTAATCCACAATTCACTCCACCAGTAAGAAATACAGCCATTGTTTGATTAATCCACAATTCACTCCACCAGTAAAAATACAGCCATTGTTTGATTAATTCACAATTCACTCCACCAGTAAGAAATACAGCCATTGTTTGATTAATCCACAATTCACTCCACCAGTAAGAAATACAGCCATTGTTTGATTAATTAATTCACTCCACCAGTAAAAATACAGCCATTGTTTGATTAATTCACAATTCACTCCACCAGTAAAAAATACAGCCAGTGTTTGATTAATCCACAATTCACTCCACCAGTAAAAATACAGCCATTGTTTGATTAATCCACAATTCACTCCACCAGTAAAAAATACAGCCATTGTTTGATTAATTCACAATTCACTCCACCAGTAAGAAATACAGCCATTGTTTGATTAATCCACAATTCACTCCACCAGTAAAAATACAGCCATTGTTTGATTAATCCACAATTCACTCCACCAATAAAGAATACAGCCATTGTTTGATTAATTCACAATTCACTCCACCAGTAAAAATACAGCCATTGTTTGATTAATCCACAATTCACTCCACCAGTAAAAATACAGCCATTGTTTGATTAATCCACAATTCACTCCACCAGTAAAAATACAGCCATTGTTTGATTAATCCACAATTCACTCCACCAGTAAAGAAATACAGCCATTGTTTGATTAATTCACAATTCACTCCACCAGTAAGAAATACAGCCATTGTTTGATTAATCCACAATTCACTCCACCAGTAAGAAATACAGCCATTGTTTGATTAATCCACAATTCACTCCACCATAAGAAATACAGCCATTGTTTGATTAATTCACAATTCACTCCACCAGTAAAAATACAGCCATTGTTTGATTAATCCACAATTCACTCCACCAGTAAGAAATACAGCCATTGTTTGATTAATCCACAATTCACTCCACCAGTAAGAAATACAGCCATTGTTTGATTAATCCACAATTCACTCCACCAGTAAAAATACAGCCATTGTTTGATTAATCCACAATTCACTCCACCAATAAAGAATACAGCCATTGTTTGATTAATTCACAATTCACTCCACCAGTAAGAAATACAGCCAGTGTTTGATTAATCCACAATTCACTCCACCAGTAAGAAATACAGCCATTGTTTGATTAATCCACAATTCACTCCACCAGTAAAAATACAGCCATTGTTTGATTAATTCACAATTCACTCCACCAGTAAAAAATACAGCCATTGTTTGATTAATCCACAATTCACTCCACCAGTAAGAAATACAGCCATTGTTTGATTAATCCACAATTCACTCCACCAGTAAAAATACAGCCATTGTTTGATTAATTCACAATTCACTCCACCAAAAAATACAGCCATTGTTTGATTAATCCACAATTCACTCCACCAATAAAAATACAGCCATTGTTTGATTAATTCACAATTCACTCCACCAGTAAGAAATACAGCCATTGTTTGATTAATCCACAATTCACTCCACCAATAAAAAATACAGCCATTGTTTGATTAATTCACAATTCACTCCACCAGTAAGAAATACAGCCATTGTTTGATTAATCCACAATTCACTCCACCAGTAAGAAATACAGCCATTGTTTGATTAATCCACAATTCACAATTCATTGTTTGATTAACAATTCCACCAGTAAGAAATACAGCCATTGTTTGATTAATCCACAATTCACTCCACCAGTAAGAAATACAGCCATTGTTTGATTAATCCACAATTCACTCCATTAATACAGCCATTGTTTGATTAACAATTCACTCCACCAGTAAAAAATACAGCCAGTGTTTGATTAATCCACAATTCACTCCACCAGTAAAAAATACAGCCATTGTTTGATTAATTCACAATTCACTCCACCAGTAAGAAATACAGCCATTGTTTGATTACAGCCAATTAATCCACAATTCACTCCACCAGTAAAGAATACAGCCATTGTTTGATTAATCCACAATTCACTCCACCAGTAAAAAATACAGCCATTGTTTGATTAATCCACAATTCACTCCACCAGTAAAAATACAGCCATTGTTTGATTAATTCACAATTCACTCCACCAGTAAAAATACAGCCATTGTTTGATTAATTCACAATTCACTCCACCAGTAGAAATACAGCCAGATTAATTCACAATTCACTCCACCAGTAAGAAATTTGTTTGATTAATCCACAATTCACTCCACCAATAAAGAATACAGCCATTGTTTGATTAATCCACAATTCACTCCACCAATAAAAATACAGCCATTGTTTGATTAATCCACAATTCACTCCACCAATAAAGAATACAGCCATTGTTTGATTAATTCACAATTCACTCCACCAGTAAAAAATACAGCCAGTGTTTGATTAATTCACAATTCACTCCACCAGTAAGAAATACAGCCATTGTTTGATTAATTCACAATTCACTCCACCAGTAAGAAATACAGCCATTGTTTGATTAATCCACAATTCACTCCACCAGTAAGAAATACAGCCATTGTTTGATTAATCCACAATTCACTCCACCAGTAAGAAATACAGCCATTGTTTGATTAATCCACAATTCACTCCACCAGTAAAAATACAGCCATTGTTTGATTAATCCACAATTCACTCCACCAGTAAAAATACAGCCATTGTTTGATTAATCCACAATTCACTCCACCAGTAAGAAATACAGCCATTGTTTGATTAATCCACAATTCACTCCACCAATAAAGAATACAGCCATTGTTTGATTAATTCACAATTCACTCCACCAGTAAGAAATACAGCCATTGTTTGATTAATCCACAATTCACTCCACCAGTAAGAAATACAGCCATTGTTTGATTAATCCACAATTCACTCCACCAGTAAGAAATACAGCCATTGTTTGATTAATCCACAATTCACTCCACCAGTAAAAAATACAGCCATTGTTTGATTAATCCACAATTCACTCCACCAGTAAGAAATACAGCCATTGTTTGATTAATCCACAATTCACTCCACCAGTAAGAAATACAGCCATTGTTTGATTAATTCACAATTCACTCCACCAGTAAGAAATACAGCCATTGTTTGATTAATCCACAATTCACTCCACCAATAAAGAATACAGCCATTGTTTGATTAATTCACAATTCACTCCACCAGTAAGAAATACAGCCATTGTTTGATTAATCCACAATTCACTCCACCAGTAAAAAATACAGCCATTGTTTGATTAATTCACAATTCACTCCACCAGTAAAAATACAGCCATTGTTTGATTAATCCACAATTCACTCCACCAGTAAGAAATACAGCCATTGTTTGATTAATCCACAATTCACTCCACCAGTAAGAAATACAGCCATTGTTTGATTAATCCACAATTCACTCCACCAGTAAAGAAATACAGCCATTGTTTGATTAATCCACAATTCACTCCACCAGTAAAAATACAGCCATTGTTTGATTAATTCACAATTCACTCCACCAGTAAAAAATACAGCCATTGATTGATTAATTCACAATTCACTCCACCAGTAAGAAATACAGCCATTGTTTGATTAATCCACAATTCACTCCACCAATAAAGAATACAGCCATTGTTTGATTAATTCACAATTCACTCCACCAGTAAGAAATACAGCCATTGTTTGATTAATCCACAATTCACTCCACCAGTAAAAATACAGCCATTGTTTGATTAATCCACAATTCACTCCACCAGTAAAAATACAGCCATTGTTTGATTAATCCACAATTCACTCCACCAGTAAGAAATACAGCCATTGTTTGATTAATTCACAATTCACTCCACCAGTAAGAAATACAGCCATTGTTTGATTAATTCACAATTCACTCCACCAGTAAGAAATACAGCCATTGTTTGATTAATCCACAATTCACTCCACCAATAAAGAATACAGCCATTGTTTGATTAATCCACAATTCACTCCACGAGTAAAAAATACAGCCATTGTTTGATTAATCCACAATTCACTCCACCAATAAAGAATACAGCCATTGTTTGATTAATTCACAATTCACTCCACCGTAAAAAATACAGCCATTGTTTGATTAATTCACAATTCACTCCACCAGTAAAAAATACAGCCAGTGTTTGATTAATTCACAATTCACTCCACCAGTAAGAAATACAGCCAGTGTTTGATTAATCCACAATTCACTCCACCAGTAAAATACAGCCATTGTTTGATTAATCCACAATTCACTCCACCAGTAAAGAAATACAGCCATTGTTTGATTAATCCACAATTCACTCCACCAGTAAGAAATACAGCCATTGTTTGATTAATCCACAATTCACTCCACCAATAAGAATACAGCCATTGTTTGATTAATTCACAATTCACTCCACCAGTAAGAAATACAGCCATTGTTTGATTAATCCACAATTCACTCCACCAGTAAAAAATACAGCCAGTGTTTGATTAATCCACAATTCACTCCACCAGTAAGAAATACAGCCAGTGATTGATTAATCCACAATTCACTCCACCAATAAAGAATACAGCCATTGTTTGATTAATTCACAATTCACTCCACCAGTAAGAAATACAGCCAGTGTTTGATTAATCCACAATTCACTCCACCAGTAAGAAATACAGCCATTGTTTGATTAATCCACAATTCACTCCACCAATAAAGAATACAGCCATTGTTTGATTAATTCACAATTCACTCCACCAGTCCAAAAATACAGCCATTGTTTGATTAATCCACAATTCACTCCACCAGTAAAAAATAAATACAGCCATTGTTTGATTAATCACAATTCACTCCACCAGTAAAAATACAGCCATTGTTTGATTAATCCACAATTCACTCCACCAGTAAGAAATACAGCCATTGTTTGATTAATCCACAATTCACTCCACCAGTAAAAATACAGCCATTGTTTGATTAATCCACAATTCACTCCACCAGTAAAGAATACAGCCATTGTTTGATTAATTCACAATTCACCACCAGTAAAAATACAGCCATTGTTTGATTAATCCACAATTCACTCCACCAGTAAAAATACAGCCATTGTTTGATTAATTCACAATTCACTCCACCAGTAAGAAATACAGCCATTGTTTGATTAATCCACAATTCACTCCACCAGTAAAGAATACAGCCATTGTTTGATTAATTCACAATTCACTCCACCAGTAAAAAAGAAATACAGCCATTGTTTGATTAATCCACAATTCACTCCACCAGTAAGAAATACAGCCATTGTTTGATTAATCCACAATTCACTCCACCAGTAAGAAATACAGCCATTGTTTGATTAATCCACAATTCACTCCACCAGTAAAAATACAGCCATTGTTTGATTAATCCACAATTCACTCCACCAGTAAAGAATACAGCCATTGTTTGATTAATTCACAATTCACTCCACCAGTAAAGAAATACAGCCATTGTTTGATTAATTCACAATTCACTCCACCAGTAAGAAATACAGCCATTGTTTGATTAATCCACAATTCACTCCACCAGTAAAGAAATACAGCCATTGTTTGATTAATCCACAATTCACTCCACCAGTAAGAAATACAGCCAGTGTTTGATTAATCCACAATTCACTCCACCAGTAAAGATTAAATACAGCCATTGTTTGATTAATTCACAATTCACTCCACCAATAAAAATACAGCCATTGTTTGATTAATTCACAATTCACTCCACCAGCCAGTGTTTGATTAATTCACAATTCACTCCACCAGTAAGAAATACAGCCAGTGTTTGATTAATCCACAATTCACTCCACCAGTAAAAATACAGCCAGTGTTTGATTAATCCACAATTCTCCACTCCACCAGTGTTTGAAATACAGCCACAGCCATTGTTTGATTAATCCACAATTCACTCCACCAATAAAGAATACAGCCATTGTTTGATTAATTCACAATTCACTCCACCAGTAAAAATACAGCCATTGTTTGATTAATCCACAACAGCCATTGTTTGATTAATCACAATTCACTCCACCAATAAAAATACAGCCATTGTTTGATTAATCCACAATTCACTCCACCAATAAAAATACAGCCATTGTTTGATTAATCCACAATTCACTCCACCAGTAAGTAAAATACAGCCATTGTTTGATTAATTCACAATTCACTCCACCAGTAAGAAATACAGCCATTGTTTGATTAATCCACAATTCACTCCA
Organism: Tachypleus tridentatus; assembly: GCF_004210375.1. Classification (NCBI taxonomy): domain Eukaryota; kingdom Metazoa; phylum Arthropoda; class Merostomata; order Xiphosura; family Limulidae; genus Tachypleus; species Tachypleus tridentatus. Next base: position 72,180,417 of record NC_134836.1, on the reverse strand, counting down.
CCAGTAAAAATACAGCCATTGTTTGATTAATCCACAATTCACTCCACCAGTAAAAAATACAGCCATTGTTTGATTAATTCACAATTCACTCCACCAATAAGAAATACAGCCATTGTTTGATTAATTCACAATTCACTCCACCAGTAAAAATACAGCCATTGTTTGATTAATCCACAATTCACTCCACCAGTAAAATACAGCCATTGTTTGATTAATCCACAATTCACTCCACCAATAAGAAATACAGCCATTGTTTGATTAATCCACAATTCACTCCACCAGTAAGAAATACAGCCATTGTTTGATTAATCCACAATTCACTCCACCAGTAAGAAATACAGCCATTGTTTGATTAATCCACAATTCACTCCACCAGTAAGAAATACAGCCAGTGTTTGATTAATCCACAATTCACTCCACCAGTAAAAATACAGCCATTGTTTGATTAATCCACAATTCACTCCACCAGTAAAAAATACAGCCATTGTTTGATTAATCCACAATTCACTCCACCAGTAAGAAATACAGCCATTGTTTGATTAATCCACAATTCACTCCACCAGTAAAAAATACAGCCATTGTTTGATTAATTCACAATTCACTCCACCAGTAAAAATACAGCCATTGTTTGATTTAATTCCACCACAATTCACTCCACCAGTAAGAAATACAGCCATTGTTTGATTAATCCACAATTCACTCCACCAGTAAAAATACAGCCATTGTTTGATTAATTCACAATTCACTCCACCAGTAAAAAATACAGCCATTGTTTGATTAATCCACAATTCACTCCACCAATAAAGAATACAGCCATTGTTTGATTAATTCACAATTCACTCCACCAGTAAAAATACAGCCATTGTTTGATTAATTCACAATTCACTCCACCAGTAAGAAATACAGCCATTGTTTGATTAATCCACAATTCACTCCACCAGTAAGAAATACAGCTATTGTTTGATTAATCCACAATTCACTCCACCAATAAGAAATACAGCCATTGTTTGATTAATTCACAATTCACTCCACCAGTAAGAAATACAGCCAGTGTTTGATTAATCCACACAATTTAATCCACTAGTAAGAAATACAGCCATTGTTTGATTAATTCACAATTCACTCCACCAGTAAGAAATACAGCCATTGTTTGATTAATCCACAATTCACTCCACCAGTAAAAATACAGCCATTGTTTGATTAATCACAATTCACTCCACCAGTAAAATACAGCCATTGTTTGATTAATCCACAATTCACTCCACCAGTAAAGAATACAGCCATTGTTTGATTAATCCACAATTCACTCCACCAGTAAAAAATACAGCCATTGTTTGATTAATCCACAATTCACTCCACCAGTAAAAATACAGCCATTGTTTGATTAATTCACAATTCACTCCACCAATAAAAATACAGCCATTGTTTGATTAATCCACAATTCACTCCACCAGTAAAAAATACAGCCAGTGTTTGATTAATCCACAATTCACTCCACCAGTAAGAAATACAGCCATTGTTTGATTAATCCACAATTCACTCCACCAATAAAAATACAGCCATTGTTTGATTAATCCACAATTCACTCCACCAGTAAGAAATACAGCCATTGTTTGATTAATCCATAATTCACTCCACCAGTAAGAAATACAGCCATTGTTTGATTAATCCACAATTCACTCCACCAATAAAGAATACAGCCATTGTTTGATTAATTCACAATTCACTCCACCAGTAAGAAATACAGCCAGTGTTTGATTAATCCACAATTCACTCCACCAGTAAAAATACAGCCAGTGTTTGATTAATCCACAATTCACTCCACCAGTAAAAATACAGCCATTGTTTGATTAATCCACAATTCACTCCACCAATAAAGAATACAGATATTGTTTGATATCTTCACAATTCACTCCACCAGTAAGAAATACAGCCATTGTTTGATTAATCCACAATTCACTCCACCAGTAAGAAATACAGCCATTGTTTGATTAATTCACAATTCACTCCACCAGTAAGAAATACAGCCAGTGTTTGATTAATCCACAATTCACTCCACCAGTAAGAAATACAGCCATTGTTTGATTAATTCACAATTCACTCCACCAGTAAAAATACAGCCATTGTTTGATTAATCCACAATTCACTCCACCAATAAAGAATACAGCCATTGTTTGATTAATTCACAATTCACTCCACCAGTAAAAATACAGCCATTGTTTGATTAATCCACAATTCACTCCACCAGTAAAAAATACAGCCATTGTTTGATTAATTTACAATTCACTCCACCAGTAAAAATACAGCCAGCGTTTGATTAATCCACAATTCACTCCACCAGTAAGAAATACAGCCTTTGTTTGATTAATCCACAATTCACTCCACCAATAAGAAATACAGCCATTGTTTGATTAATCCACAATTCACTCCACCAGTAAGAAATACAGCCATTGTTTGATTAATCCACAATTCACTCCACCAATAAAAAATACAGCCATTGTTTGATTAATCCACAATTCACTCCACCAGTAAAAAATACAGCCAGTGTTTGATTAATTCACAATTCACTCCACCAGTAAAAAATACAGCCATTGTTTGATTAATCCACAATTCACTCCACCAATAAAGAATACAGCCATTGTTTGATTAATTCACAATTCACTCCACCAGTAAGAAATACAGCCATTGTTTGATTAATCCACAATTCACTCCACCAGTAAAGAATACAGCCATTGTTTGATTAATCACAATTCACTCCACCAGTATAAAAATACAGCCATTGTTTGATTAATCCACAATTCACTCCACCAGTAAAAAATACAGCCAGTGTTTGATTAATTCACAATTCACTCCACCAGTAAGAAATACAGCCATTGTTTGATTAATTCACAATTCACTCCACCAGTAAGAAATACAGCCAGTGTTTGATTAATCCACAATTCACTCCACCAATAAAGAATACAGGCATTGTTTGATTAATCCACAATTTACTCCATCAATAAAGAATTCAGCCATTGTTTGATTGATCCACAATTCACTCCACCAATAAAGAACACACCATTGTTTGATTAATTCACAATTCACTCCACCAATAAAGAATACAGCCATTGTTTGATTAATTCACAATTCACTCCAGAAGTAAAAAATAAAGCCAGTGTTGGATTAATTCACAATCCACACCACCAGTAAGAAATACAGCCAGTGTTTGATTAATCCACAATTCACTCCGCCAGTAAGAAATACAGCCATTGTTTGATTAATCCACAATTCACTCCACCAGTAAGAAATACAGCTATTTTTTGATTAATCCACAATTCACTCCACCAGTAAGAAATACATCTATTGTTTGATTAATCCACAATTCACTCCACTAATAAAGAATACAGATATTGTTTGATTAATTCACAATTCACTCCACCAGTAAGAAATACAGCCAGTGTTTGATTAATCCACAATTCACTCCACCATTAAAAAATACAGCAAGTATTTGATTAATCCACAATTCACTCCACCAGTAAGAAATATAGCCAGTGTTTGATTAATCCACAATTCACTCCACCAATAAAGAATACAGCCATTGTTTGATTAATTCACAATTCACTCAACCTGTAAGAAATACAGCCAGTGTTTGATTAATCCACAATTCACTCCACCAGTAAGAAATACAGCCATTGTTTGATTAATTCACAATACACTCCACCAATAAAGAATACAGCCATTGTTTGATTAATTCACAATTCACTCCACCAGTAAGAAATATAGCCATTGTTTGATTAATCCACAATTCACTCCACCAGTAAGAAATATAGCCAGTGTTTGATTAATCCACAATTCACTCCACCAGTAAGAAATATAGCCAGTGTTTGATTAATCCACAATTCACTCCACCAATAAAGAATACAGCCTTTGTTTGATTAATTCACAATTCACTCCACCAGTAAGAAATACAGCCATTGTTTGATTAATCCACAATTTACTCCACGAATAAAGAATACAGCCATTTTTGATTAATTCACAATTCACTCCACCAGTAAAAAATACAGCCATTGTTTGATTAATCCACAATTCACTCCACCAGTAAAAATACAGCCATTGTTTGATTAATTCACAATTCACTCCACCAATAAGAAATACAGCCATTGTTTGATTAATCCACAATTCACTCCACCAGTAAAATACAGCCATTGTTTGATTAATCCACCACTCCACCAAGTAAAAATACAGCCATTGTTTGATTAATTCACAATTCACTCCACCAGTAAGAAATACAGCCATTGTTTGATTAATCCACAATTCACTCCACCAATAAAGAATACAGCCATTGTTTGATTAATTCACAATTCACTCCACCAGTAAGAAATACAGCCATTGTTTGATTAATCCACAATTCACTCCACCAGTAAGAAATACAGCCATTGTTTGATTAATCCACAATTCACTCCACCAGTAAAAATACAGCCATTGTTTGATTAATCCACAATTCACTCCACCAGTAAGAAATACAGCCATTGTTTGATTAATCCACAATTCACTCCACCAGTAAAAATACAGCCATTGTTTGATTAATTCACAATTCAACTCCACCAGTAAAAAATACAGCCATTGTTTGATTAATCCACAATTCACTCCAGCCAATAAAGAATACAGCCATTGTTTGATTAATTCACAATTCACTCCACACATTGTTTGATTAATCCGCAATTCACTCCACCAGTAAGAAATACAGCCAGTGTTTGATTAATCCACAATTCACTCCACCAGTAAGAAATACAGCCATTATTTGATTAATCCACAATTCACTCCACCAGTAAGAAATACAGCCATTGTTTGATTAATCCACAATTCACTCCACCAGTAAGAAATACATCCATTGTTTGATTAATCCACAATTCACTCCACTAATAAAGAATACAGCCATTGTTTGATTAATTCACAATTCACTCCACCAGTAAAAATACAGCCAGTGTTTGATTAATCCACAATTCACTCCACCATTAAAAATACAGCCAGTGTTTGATTAATCCACAATTCACTCCACCAGTAAGAAATATAGCCAGTGTTTGATTAATCCACAATTCATTCCACCAATAAAGAATACAGCCTTTGTTTGATTAATTCACAATTCACTCCACCAGTAAAAATACAGCCAGTGTTTGATTAATCCACAATTCACTCCACCAGTAAAAATACAGCCATTGTTTGATTAATTCCACAATTCACTCCACCAATAAAGAATACAGCCATTGTTTGATTAATTCACAATTCACTCCACCAGTAAGAAATACAGCCATTGTTTGATTAATCCACAATTCACTCCACCAGTAAGAAATACAGCCATTGTTTGATTAATCCACAATTCACTCCACCAGTAAGAAATACAGCCAGTGTTTGATTAATCCACAATTCACTCCAACAGTAAAGAATAGAGCCTTTGTTTGATTAATTCACAATTCACTCCACCAGTAAGAAATACAGCCAGTGTTTGATTAATCCACAATTCACTCCACCAATAAAGAATACAGCCATTGTTTGATTAATTCACAATTCACTCCACCAGTAAGAAATACAGCCATTGTTTGATTAATCCACAATTCACTCCACCAGTAAGAAATACAGCCATTGTTTGATTAATCCACAATTCACTCCACCAGTAAAAATACAGCCATTGTTTGATTAATCCACAATTCACTCCACCAGTAAAGAATACAGCCATTGTTTGATTAATTCACAATTCACTCCACCAGTAAGAAATACAGCCATTGTTTGATTAATCCACAATTCACTCCACCAGTAAAAATACAGCCATTGTTTGATTAATTCACAATTCACTCCACCAGTAAGAAATACAGCCATTGTTTGATTAATCCACAATTCACTCCACCAATAAAGAAATACAGCCATTGTTTGATTAATCCACAATTCACTCCACCAGTAAAAATACAGCCATTGTTTGATTAATCCACAATTCACTCCACCAGTAAAAAATACAGCCATTGTTTGATTAATTCACGAATTCACTCCACCAGTAAGAAATACAGCCATTGTTTGATTAATTCACAATTCACTCCACCAGTAAGAAATACAGCCATTGTTTGATTAATCCATAATTCACTCCACCAGTAAAAAATACAGCCATTGTTTGATTAATCCACAATTCACTCCACCAATAAAAAATACAGCCATTGTTTGATTAATTCACAATTCACTCCACCAGTAAAAATACAGCCATTGTTTGATTAATCCACAATTCACTCCACCAGTAAGAAATACAGCCATTGTTTGATTAATCCACAATTCACTCCACCAGTAAAAATACAGCCATTGTTTGATTAATCCACAATTCACTCCACCAGTAAAAATACAGCCATTGTTTGATTAATCCACAATTCACTCCACCAATAAAGAATACAGCCATTGTTTGATTAATTCACAATTCACTCCACCAGTAAAAATACAGCCAGTGTTTGATTAATCCACAATTCACTCCACCAGTAAAAAATACAGCCAGTGTTTGATTAATCCACAATTCACTCCACCAGTAAGAAATACAGCCATTGTTTGATTAATCCACAATTCACTCCACCAATAAAGAATACAGCCATTGTTTGATTAATTCACAATTCACTCCACCAGTAAGAAATACAGCCAGTGTTTGATTAATCCACAATTCACTCCACCAGTAAAAAATACAGCCATTGTTTGATTAATCCACAATTCACTCCACCAGTAAAAAATACAGCCATTGTTTGATTAATTCACAATTCACTCCACCAGTAAAAAATACAGCCATTGTTTGATTAATCCACAATTCACTCCATTAATAAAGAATACAGCCATTGTTTGATTAATTCACAATTCACTCCACCAATAAGAAATACAGCCATTGTTTGATTAATCCACAATTCACTCCACCAGTAAGAAATACAGCCATTGTTTGATTAATTCACAATTCACTCCACCAGTAAGAAATACAGCCATTGTTTGATTAATCCACAATTCACTCCACCAGTAAAGAATACAGCCATTGTTTGATTAATTCACAATTCACTCCACCAGTAAGAAATACAGCCACTGTTTGATTAATTCACAATTCACTCCACCAGTAAGAAATACAGCCAGTGTTTGATTAATCCACAATTCACTTCACCAATAAAGAATACAGGCATTGTTTGATTAATCCACAATTTACTCCACCAATAAAAATACAGCCATTGTTTGATTAATCCACAATTCACTCCACCAATAAAGAATACAGCCATTGTTTGATTAATTCACAATTCACTCCACCAATAAAGAAACACAGCCATTGTTTGATTAATTCACAATTCACTCCACCAGTAAAAAATAAAGCCAGTGTTTGATTAATTCACAATCCACTCCACTAGTAAGAAATACAGCCAGTGTTTGATTAATCCACAATTCACTCCACCAGTAAAAATACAGCCATTGTTTGATTAATCCACAATTCACTCCACCAGTAAAAATACAGCTATTTTTTGATTAATCCACAATTCACTCCACTAGTAAAAATACATCTATTGTTTGATTAATCCACAATTCACTCCACCAATAAAGAATACAGATATTGTTTGATTAATTCACAATTCACTCCACCAGTAAGAAATACAGCCAGTGTTTGATTAATCCACAATTCACTCCACCATTAAAAAATACAGCAAGTATTTGATTAATCCACAATTCACTCCACCAGTAAAATATAGCCAGTGTTTGATTAATCCACAATTCACTCCACCAGTAAAGAATAGAGCCTTTGTTTGATTAATTCACAATTCACTCCACCAGTAAGAAATACAGCCAGTGTTTGATTAATCCACAATTCACTCCAACAGTAAAAAATACAGCCATTGTTTGATTAATTTACAATACACTCCACCAATAAAGAATACAAGCCATTGTTTGATTAATTCACAATTCACTCCACCAGTAAGAAATATAGCCATTGTTTGATTAATCCACAATTCACTCCACCAGTAGAAATATAGCCAGTGTTTGATTAATCCACAATTCACTCCACCAGTAAGAAATACAGCCATTGTTTGATTAATCCACAATTCACTCCACCAGTAAAGAATACAGCCATTGTTTGATTAATTCACAATTCACTCCACCAGTAAGAAATACAGCCATTGTTTGATTAATCCACAAATCACTCCACCAATAAAAAATACAGCCATTGTTTGATTAATTCACAATTCACTCCACCAGTAAGAAATACAGCCATTGTTTGATTAATCCACAATTCACTCCACCAGTAAAAATACAGCCATTGTTTGATTAATTCACAATTCACTCCACCAGTAAAATACAGCCATTGTTTGATTAATCCACAATTCACTCCACCAGTAAGAAATACAGCCATTGTTTGATTAATCCACAATTCACTCCACCAGTAAAAATACAGCCATTGTTTGATTAATCCACAATTCACTCCACCAGTAAAAAATACAGCCAGTGTTTGATTAATTCACAATTCACTCCACCAGTAAAAAATACAGCCATTGTTTGATTAATCCACGATTTCACTCCACCAGTAAGAAATACAGCCATTGTTTGATTAATTCACAATTCACTCCACCAGTAAGAAATACAGCCATTGTTTGATTAATCCACAATTCACTCCACCAGTAAGAAATACAGCCATTGTTTGATTAATCCACAATTCACTCCACCAGTAAGTAAAAATACAGCCATTGTTTGATTAATCCACAATTCACTCCACCAGTAAGAAATACAGCCATTGTTTGATTAATCCACAATTCACTCCACCAATAAAGAATACAGCCATTGTTTGATTAATTCACAATTCACTCCACCAGTAAGAAATACAGCCAGTGTTTGATTAATCCACAATTCACTCCACCAGTAAAAATACAGCCAGTGTTTGATTAATCCACAATTCACTCCACCAGTAAAATATAGCCAGTGTTTGATTAATCCACAATTCACTCCACCAATAAAGAATACAGCCATTGTTTGATTAATTCACAATTCACTCAACCTGTAAGAAATACAGCCAGTGTTTGATTAATCCACAATTCACTCCACCAGTAAGAAATACAGCCATTGTTTGATTAATTTACAATTCACTCCACCAATAAAGAATACAGCCATTGTTTGATTAATTCACAATTCACTCCACCAGTAAAAAATACAGCCATTGTTTGATTAATCCACAATTCACTCCACCAGTAAAAATACAGCCAGTGTTTGATTAATCCACAATTCACTCCACCAGTAAAAATACAGCCATTGTTTGATTAATCCACAATTCACTCCACCAGTAAAAATACAGCCATTGTTTGATTAATCCACAATTCACTCCACCAGTAAAAATACAGCCATTGTTTGATTAATCCACAATTCACTCCACCAGTAAAAAATACAGCCAGTGTTTGATTAATCCTCACAATTCACTCCACCAGTAAGAAATACAGCCATTGTTTGATTAATCCACAATTCACTCCACCAGTAAGAAATACAGCCAGTGTTTGATTAATTCACAATTCACTCCACCAATAAAAATACAGCCATTGTTTGGTTAATTCACAATTTACTCCACCAGTAAAAAATACAGCCATTGTTTGATTAATCCACACAATTTAATCCACTAGTAAGAAATACAGCCATTGTTTGATTAATCCACAATTCACTCCACCAGTAAGAAACACAGCCAGTGTTTGATTAATTCACAATTCACTCCACAAGTAAAAAATAAAGCCAGTGTTGGATTAATTCACAATCCACTCCACTAGTAAGAAATACAGCCAGTGTTTGATTAAACCACAATTCACTCCACCAGTAAGAAATACAGCCATTATTTGATTAATCCACAATTCACTCCACCAGTAGAAATACAGCTATTTTTTGATTAATCCACAATTCACTCCTCTAGTAAGAAATACATCTATTGTTTTATTAATCCACAATTCACTCCACTAATAAAGAATACAGATATTGTTTGATTAATTCACAATTCACTCCACCAGTAAGAAATACAGCCAGTGTTTGATTAATCCATAATTCACTCCACCATTAAAAAATACAGCAAGTATTTGATTAATCCACAATTCACTCCACCAGTAAGAAATATAGCCAGTGTTTGATTAATCCACAATTCACTCCACCAATAAAGAATACAGCCATTGTTTGATGAATTCACAATTCACTCAACCTGTAAGAAATACAGCCAGTGTTTGATTAATCCACAATTCACTCCACCAGTAAAATACAGCTATTGTTTGATTAATTTACAATTCACTCCACCAATAAAGAATACAACCATTGTTTGATTAATTCACAATTCACTCCACCAGTAGAAATATAGCCATTGTTTGATTAATCCACAATTCACTCCACCAGTAAAAATACAGCCAGTGTTTGATTAATTCACAATTCACTCCACCAGTAAGAAATACAGCCATTGTTTGATTAATCCACAATTCACTCCACCAATAAAGAATACAGCCATTGTTTGATTAATTCACAATTCACTCCACCAGTAAGAAATACAGCCATTGTTTGATTAATCCACAAATGACTCCACCAATAAAAAATAGAGCCATTGTTTGATTAATTTACAATTCACTCCACCAGTAAAAATACAGCCAGCGTTTGATTAATCCACAATTCACTCCACCAGTAAAAATACAGCCAGCGTTTGATTAATCCACAATTCACTCCACCAGTAAGAAATACAGCCATTGTTTGATTAATCCACAATTCACTCCACCAGTAAGAAATACAGCCATTGTTTGATTAATCCACAATTCACTCCACCAGTAAAAATACAGCCATTGTTTGATTAATCCACAATTCACTCCACCAGTAAAAAATACAGCAAGTGTTTGATTAATTCACAATTCAATCCACCAGTAAAAAATACAGCCATTGTTTGATTAATCCACAATTCACTCCACCAATAAAGAATACAGCCATTGTTTGATTAATTCACAATTCACTCCACCAGTAAGAAATACAGCCATTGTTTGATTAATCCACAATTCACTCCACCAGTAAGAAATACAGCCATTGTTTGATTAATCCACAATTATTCCAAGTATAAAAATACAGCCATTGTTTGATTAATTCACAATTCACTCCACCAGTAAAAATACAGCCAGTGTTTGATTAATTCACAATTCACTCCACCAGTAAGAAATACAGCCATTGTTTGATTAATTCACAATTCACTCCACCAGTAAGAAATACAGCCAGTGTTTGATTAATCCACAATTCACTCCACCATTAAGAAATACAGCATTGTTTGATTAATCCACAATTTACTCCACCAATAAAAAATACAGCCATTGTTTGATTAATCCACAATTCACTCCACCAATAAGAAATACAGCCATTGTTTGATTAATTCACAATTCATTCCACCAATAAAGAACACAGCCATTGTTTGATTAATTCACAATTCACTCCACAAGTAAAAATAAAGCCAGTGTTGGATTAATTCACAATCCACACCACCAGTAAGAAATACAGCCAGTGTTTGATTAATCCACAATTCACTCCGCCAGTAAGAAATACAGCCATTGTTTGATTAATCCACAATTCACTCCACCAGTAAGAAATACAGCTATTTTTGATTAATCCACAATTCACTCCACTAGTAAGAAATACATCCATTGTTTTATTAATCCACAATTCACTCCACTAATAAAGAATACAGATATTGTTTGATTAATTCACAATTCACTCCACCAGTAAGAAATACAGCCAGTGTTTGATTAATCCACAATTCACTCCACCATTAAAAAATACAGCAAGTGTTTGATTAATCCACAATTCACTCCACCAGTAAGAAATATAGCCAGTGTTTGATTAATCCACAATTCACTCCACCAATAAAGAATACAGCCATTGTTTGATTAATTCACAATTCACTCAACCAGTAAGAAATACAGCCATTGTTTGATTAATCCACAATTCACTCCACCAGTAAGAAATACAGCCATTGTTTGATTAATTCACAATTCACTCCACCAATGATTACTTCACCAAGAAATACAGCCATTGTTTGATTAATCCACAATTCACTCCACCAGTAAGAAATACAGCCATTGTTTGATTAATCCACAATTCACTCCACCAGTAAAGAAATACAGCCAGTGTTTGATTAATCCACAATTCACTCCACCAGTAAAGAATACAGCCATTGTTTGATTAATTCACAATTCACTCCACCAGTAAGAAATACAGCCATTGTTTGATTAATCCACAATTCACTCCACCAGTAAAAGAATACAGCCATTGTTTGATTAATTCACAATTCACTCCACCAGTAAAAATACAGCCATTGTTTGATTAATCCACAATTCACTCCACCAGTAAATACAGCCATTGTTTGATTAATTCACAATTCACTCCACCAGTAAAAAATACAGCCATTGTTTGATTAATCCACAATTCACTCCACCAGTAAAAATACAGCCATTGTTTGATTAATCCACAATTCACTCCACCAATAAAGTAAAATACAGCCATTGTTTGATTAATTCACAATTCACTCCACCAGTAAGAAATACAGCCATTGTTTGATTAATCCACAATTCACTCCACCAATAAAAGAATACAGCCATTGTTTGATTAATTCACAATTCACTCCACCAGTAAAAAATACAGCCATTGTTTGATTAATCCACAATTCACTCCACCAGTAAAAATACAGCCATTGTTTGATTAATTCACAATTCACTCCACCAATAAAAATACAGCCATTGTTTGATTAATTCACAATTCACTCCACCAGTAAGAAATACAGCCAGTGTTTGATTAATCCACAATTCACTCCACCAATAAAGAATACAGCCATTGTTTGATTAATCCACAATTCACTCCACCAGTAAAAAATACAGCCATTGTTTGATTAATCCACAATTCACTCCACCAGTAAAAAATACAGCCATTGTTTGATTAATTCACAATTCACTCCACCAATAAAATACAGCCATTGTTTGATTAATTCACAATTCACTCCACCAGTAAGAAATACAGCCATTGTTTGATTAATCCACAATTCACTCCACCAGTAAGAAATACAGCCATTGTTTGATTAATCCACAATTCACTCCACCAGTAAGAAATACAGCCATTGTTTGATTAATCCACAATTCACTCCACTAATAAAGAATACAGCCATTGTTTGATTAATTCACAATTCACTCCACCAGTAAAAATACAGCCAGTGTTTGATTAATCCACAATTCACTCCACCATTAAAAAATACAGCAAGTGTTTGATTAATCCACAATTCACTCCACCAGTAGAAATACAGCCAGTGTTTGATTAATCCACAATTCACTCCACCAATAAAGAAATACAGCCATTGTTTGATTAATTCACAATTCACTCCACCAGTAAGAAATACAGCCAGTGTTTGATTAATCCACAATTCACTCCACCAGTAAGAAATACAGCCATTGTTTGATTAATTCACAATTCACTCCACCAATAAAGAATACAGCCATTGTTTGATTAATTCACAATTCACTCCACCAGTAAGAAATACAGCCATTGTTTGATTAATCACAATTCACTCCACCAGTAAGAAATACAGCCATTGTTTGATTAATCCACAATTCACTCCACCAGTAAAATACAGCCAGTGTTTGATTAATCCACAATTCACTCCACCAGTAAGAAATACAGCCATTGTTTGATTAATTCACAATTCACTCCACCAGTAAGAAATACAGCCATTGTTTGATTAATCCACAATTCACTCCACCAGTAAAAAATACAGCCATTGTTTGATTAATTCACAATTCACTCCACCAGTAAAAATACAGCCATTGTTTGATTAATCCACAATTCACTCCACCAGTAAAGAATACAGCCATTGTTTGATTAATCCACAATTCACTCCACCAGTAAGAAATACAGCCATTGTTTGATTAATCCACAATTCACTCCACCAATAAGAAATACAGCCATTGTTTGATTAATTCACAATTCACTCCACCAGTAAAGAAATACAGCCATTGTTTGATTAATTCACAATTCACTCCACCAGTAAAAAATACAGCCATTGTTTGATTAATCCACAATTCACTCCACCAGTAAGAAATACAGCCATTGTTTGATTAATTCACAATTCACTCCACCAATAAAATACAGCCATTGTTTGATTAATCCACAATTCACTCCACCAGTAAAAATACAGCCATTGTTTGATTAATCCACAATTCACTCCACCAGTAAAAAATACAGCCATTGTTTGATTAATTCACAATTCACTCCACCAGTAAAATACAGCCATTGTTTGATTAATTCACAATTCACTCCACCAGTAAAAATACAGCCATTGTTTGATTAATTCACAATTCACTCCACCAGTAAAAAATACAGCCAGTGTTTGATTAATTCACAATCCACTAAGAATACAGCCATTTTGTTTGATTAATTCACAATTCACTCCAAGAAATACAGCCAGTGTTTGATTAATCCACAATTCACTCCACCAGTAAAGAAAAATACAGCCATTGTTTGATTAATCCACAATTCACTCCACCAGTAAGAAATACAGCCATTGTTTGATTAATCCACAATTCACTCCACCAGTAAAATACAGCCATTGTTTGATTAATCCACAATTCACTCCACCAGTAAAAATACAGCCATTGTTTGATTAATCCACAATTCACTCCACCAATAAGAATACAGCCATTGTTTGATTAATCCACAATTCACTCCACCAGTAAAAAATACAGCCAGTGTTTGATTAATCCACAATTCACTCCACCAGTAAAAATATAGCCAGTGTTTGATTAATCCACAATTCACTCCAACAGTAAAGAATAGAGCCTTTGTTTGATTAATTCACAATTCACTCCACCAGTAAGAAATACAGCCATTGTTTGATTAATCCACAATTCACTCCACCAGTAAGAAATACAGCCATTGTTTGATTAATTCACAATTCACTCCACCAGTAAGAAATACAGCCATTGTTTGATTAATTCACAATTCACTCCACCAGTAAAATACAGCTATTGTTTGATTAATTTACAATTCACTCCACCAGTAAAATACAGCCATTGTTTGATTAATTCACAATTCACTCCACCAGTAAGAAATACAGCCATTGTTTGATTAATCCACAATTCCTCCACCAGTAAGAAATACAGCCATTGTTTGATTAATCCACAATTCACTCCACCAGTAAAAAATACAGCCATTGTTTGATTAATTCACAATTCACTCCACCAGTAAAAATACAGCCATTGTTTGATTAATCCACAATTCACTCCACCAGTAAAGAAATACAGCCATTGTTTGATTAATCCACAATTCACTCCACCAGTAAGAATACAGCGATTGTTTGATTAATTCAAATTCACTCCACCAGTAAGAAATACAGCCATTGTTTGATTAATCCACAATTCACTCCACCAGTAAGAAATACAGCCATTGTTTGATTAATTCACAATTCACTCCACCAATAAGAAATACAGCCAGTGTTTGATTATTACACAATTTACTCCACCAGTAAAAAAATACAGCCATTGTTTGATTAATCCACACAATTTAATCCACTAGTAAGAAATACAGCCATTGTTTGATTAATCCACAATTCACTCCACCAGTAAGAAACACAGCCAGTGTTTGATTAATTCACAATTCACTCCACAAGTAAAAAATAAAGCCAGTGTTGGATTAATTCACAATCCACTCCACTAGTAAGAAATACAGCCAGTGTTTGATTAATCCACAATTCACTCCACCAGTAAAAATACAGCCATTGTTTGATTAATCCACAATTCACTCCACCAGTAAGAAATACAGCCATTTTTTGATTAATCCACAATTCACTCCACCAGTAAGAAATACAGCCATTGTTTGATTAATCCACAATTCACTCCACCAATAAAGAATACAGATATTGTTTGATTAATTCACAATTCACTCCACCAGTAAAAATACAGCCAGTGTTTGATTAATCCACAATTCACTCCACCATTAAAAAATACAGCAAGTATTTGATTAATCCACAATTCACTCCACCAGTAAAAATATAGCCAGTGTTTGATTAATCCACAATTCACTCCACCAATAAAGAATACAGCCATTGTTTGATTAATTCACAATTCACTCAACCTGTAAGAAATACAGCCAGTGTTTGATTAATCCACAATTCACTCCATCAGTAAAAATACAGCTATTCTTTGATTAATTTACAATACACTCCACCAATAAAGAATACAGCCATTGTTTGATTAATTCACAATTCACTCCACCAGTAAAAATACAGCCATTGTTTGATTAATCCACAATTCACTCCACCAGTAAGAAATACAGCCATTGTTTGATTAATCCACAATTCACTCCACCAGTAAAAATACAGCCAGTGTTTGATTAATCCACAATTCACTCCACCAGTAAAATACAGCCAGTGTTTGATTAATTCACAATTCACAATCTCCACCAGTAAAAATACAGCCATTGTTTGATTATCCAAGCAGTACAGCCACAATTCACTCCACCAGTAAGAAATACAGCCAGTGTTTGATTAATCCACAATTCACTCCATCCAGTAAATACAGCCATTGTTTGATTAATCCAC